>NC_060173.1:95451810-95549310 GCF_021184085.1 Oncorhynchus gorbuscha
AGCAGCAAGATCTGTGACCTGTTGCCACAAGAAAAGGGCAACCAGTGAAGAACAAACACCATTGTAAATACAACCCATATTTATGCTTATTTATTTTCCCTTTTGTTCTTTGCCATTTGCACATCGTTACAACATTGTATATATACATAATATGACATTTGTAAAGTCGTTATTCTTTTGGAACTTATGTGAATGTAATGTGTACTGTTCATTTTCATTGTTTATTTCACTTTTGTATATTATCTACCTCACTTGCTCTGGCAATGTAAACATATGTTTCCCATGCCAATAAACTCCTTGAATTGAAATGAGAGAGAGAATGTCACGCCTTGGTCATTGTATTTTGTGTTTTTGGTATATGTTTGGGTAGGCCAGGGTGTGACATGGGTTTATATGTTGTGTTTCGTATTGGGGTTTGTATTAATTGGGATTGTGTATGATTAGGGGTGTGTCTAGTTAGGCTTGGCTGCCTGAGGCGATTCTCAATTGGAGTCAGGTGATTCTCGTTGTCTCGGATTGGGAACCGTATTTAGGTAGCCTGAGTTCGCGTTGTATTTTGTGGGTGTTTGTTCCTGTCTCTGTGTAGTGTTCACCAGATAGGCTGTAATAGGTTTCACGTTCCGTTTGTTGTTTTTGTATTTATTCAGTTATTTCATGTACCGCGATATATTTCATTAAAGTCATGAGTAACCTACACGCTGCATTTCGGTCTGACTCTCTTCTTACAACAGACGAACGCCGTTACAGAAACACCCACCACTCACAGACCGAGCAGTGTGTAAACTGGCAGGAGCTAAAGGAGGACGTTATGGACAGCAGAAGCATGGATTATACGACGTGGGAAGAAATCGACAGGTGGGCGGCCGACCCAGAGCGAGTGCAGGAGCCCGCCTGGGATTCGCTTCAGCAGTGCGAAGAGGGCTACAGGCTAATGGAGTCTAAGAGGAAAACACGGCGACGCAGAGCGAAAACCGAAAGTAACGGGGGAGAGCGCAGAGAGAGAGTGGCTGAGTCAGGAGTCAGACCTGAGCCTACTCTCCCTGTTAATTGTGAGGAGCAGCAATATGAGGACTTCTGGTCTTGGGAGATGATATTAGACGGTAAAGCACCCTGGGCGCAGCCGGGAGAATATCGCCGTCCCAAGGATGAAATAGACGCGATAAAGCGGAGAGGCGCAGGTATGAGGAGGCAGCACGGCGACACGGTTGGAAACCGGAAAAACAGCCCAAAAAAATTATTGGGTGGGGGCTAGAAGGGAGAATAGTTATGCCAGGTAGGAGACCTGCGCAAACTCCCTGTGCTCACCGTTGGGCTAGAGAGACCGGGCAGGTGGAGGTGCTATGGAGCGCACAGTGTTTCCAGTGCGGGTGCAGAGCCAGGTGCGGCACATACCAGCCCTTCCTATTGGCCGGGCTAGAGTGGGCATCGAGCCAGGTAAGCTTGGGCAGGCTCGGTGCTCAAGAGCTCCAGTGCGCCTGCACGGTCCGGTCTATCCAGAGCCACCTCTACACACCAGTCCTCCGGTAGCAGCTCCCCGCACCAGGCTTCCTGTGCGTGTCCTCGATCCAGTACCACCAGTTCCAGCACCACGCACCAGGCCTCCAGTGCGCCTCGCCTGTTCAGCGCAGCCAGCGCTTTTCTCCCCTCCTGCGCTGCCGGAGTCTCCCGCCTGTTTAGCGCAGCCAGCGGTCCAGCGTCGCCAGTCTGCCTGGATCCGCCAGAAGTGCCAGTCTGCCAAGATCTTCTAGATCGGCCAGACAACCTGAATCATCCAGTTCCACCAGCCTGCCAGGATTTACCGGAGCCTACTACCTGCCTGAGCTTCCTCTCAGTACTGAGCTTCCTCTCAGTACTGGGCTCCCTCTCAGTACTGGGCTTCCCCTCAGTACCGGGCTTCCCCTCAGTACCGGGTTTCCCCTCAGTACCGGGCTTCCCCTCAGTACCAGGCTGCTTCTGTCCCAAGCTGCCCCTCAGTCCCGGGTTGCCCCTCTGTCCCAGGCTGCCCCTCTGTCCTGAGATGCCCCTCTGTCCTGAGATGCCCCTCTGTCCTGAGATGCCCCTCTGTCCCGAGCTGCCCCTCTGTCCCGGGCTGCCCCTCAGTGCCGGGCTGCCACCCTGTCCCGGGCTGCCCCTCTGTCCTGAGATGCCCATCTGTCCTGAGATGCCCCTCTGTCCTGAGATGCCCCTCTGTCCCGAGATGCCCCTCTGTCCCGAGCTGCCCCTCTGTCCCGAGCTGCCCCTCAGTTATGTGGGGATCTGGGTGAGGACTATTAGGCCATGGTCAGCGGAGAAGGTGGATGATCCCAGGACGCGAAGGGGAGGAACTAGGACATTTATGGAGTGGGGTCCACGTCCCGAGCCAGAACCGCCACCATGGACAGACGCCCACCCGGACCCTCCCTATGCTCTTGGGGTGCGTCCGGGAGTCCGCACCTTAGGGGGGGGGTTCTGTCACGCCTTGGTCATTGTATTTTGTGTTTTTGGTATATGTTTGGGTAGGCCAGGGTGTGACATGGGTTTATATGTTGTGTTTCGTATTGGGGTTTGTATTAATTGGGATTGTGTATGATTAGGGGTGTGTCTAGTTAGGCTTGGCTGCCTGAGGCGATTCTCAATTGGAGTCAGGTGATTCTCGTTGTCTCGGATTGGGAACCGTATTTAGGTAGCCTGAGTTCGCGTTGTATTTTGTGGGTGTTTGTTCCTGTCTCTGTGTAGTGTTCACCAGATAGGCTGTAATAGGTTTCACGTTCCGTTTGTTGTTTTTGTATTTATTCAGTTATTTAATGTACCGCAATATATTTCATTAAAGTCATGAGTAACCTACACGCTGCATTTCGGTCTGACTCTCTTCTTACAACAGACGAACATCGTTACAGAGAAGGAGAGAGGGGGTATATTAGCAGGAAAGCACAGAAAGGGAAAAGAAATGAACCCCCAGCAACACACATTTCCCACCAGCAGAAGACGATGGCTGGGTCTAATTGTGTTGCTGTCCTGGGGCAACGGTGGGGTCTGTTTGTGTTTGTGAACAGAGCCCCAGGACCAGCTTGCTTAGGGGACTCTTCTCCAGGTTCATCTCTCTGTCTCTGTGTCTCTGTGTCTCTCTGTGTCTCCCCCCCCAACATGAGGAAGCCTAGGAAAGAGGGAAGAGACCTGCCTCTAGTTATTTACGTCTCTCTGTGTCTCCCCCCCAACATGAGGAAGCCTAGGAAAGAGGGAAGAGACCTGCCTCTAGTTATTTACGTCTCTCTGTTCGGTAAAGAACAGATGATAACACAGCTCTCTGTCCAGGAATGTTCACATGCTGCTATGATGGTTAATGTAACACAGTAGATGGATGATGAAGGGAAGGGAAGCCATGACAGTATTTCTCATGCAGAGAGAGAATGGGTAGTGTGTCTGAGAGAGCTCTAGCAGACAGAGTGAGATCAATAACTCATTTAGATGAGAGAAGAAATTAGAAACGAAAACGGTATTTTTGTAACATAACATGATCGTGTCAGATTTTTTTTCCAATATCAAATCACCATAACATCATGTTCCATTGCTCTGTCTGTACTACACTAAGATATCGATCATGAGAATGTATGTTTGATTGTTTCCATACTGTGAATAAGGACCAGGAATAAATGAAGCATGTCTGAGTATGTAATACAGTGTGCAGCTTGGACCAGTTTACAGATGACACACATTTACACACCACCATGGTCCATCTGCAGCACACACACTGAGCGTCAGCTGTGGGATGGGTGGCTATAAGAGGAACAGAACATCCAGACAACATCAGTACTTCATCAGTACTTTATCATGAAAACCAAACAACCAACCAAACACCACCGCCGTATCTGGGCTCAGAGTGACCGTCCTTATTTGTCCTCTCACCTTTCAATCTCTCCGCAAGCAGTCCTGCCTCGTGGTCTGAGAAGTGCATGATGGGAGGTGGCGAGGGTGGTCGGAAGAAGTCTTCGTGGATCTTGCGTCGGTGTCGTTCCTCCCTGGCCAGCAGCCTCTGTTGACATTCCCACTCATACAGGTCGTCTCTGGCCTGAGCAAAGTCCACGTGCATCCTCCCTGAGTCCTTCTTATCTGTACTGGAGCCGATACGCATCCGGTAGCCTGGGGAAACAGGGCATTTAGAGGTTGGGTAAACTAAACACAACCATACAGAAACATTCAACACAGGAACACAGACAAACATACTGTGGACAAATGATGTATACAGTCATGTAAACTCATACTCCCACAGTCAGATACACTCAAAGTATATAGTATTACAAATGCTTACATTCTCTACCCCATGTACAACCAGAAAGATCATTAGCAAATCGAAAGGACGAACTCTACATTTTCAACTCTTCATAATGCAAAACTATTCATGTAGTCCTCCTCATCAATAGGCACATCTCCAGCCTGCACAGCTACAGTCTATTTCTGCTCCTGTCTTGGTGTAACGGCTTTAAGTGTTGAGCTTCAGGACACAAGGTCCCTGTTTTTACTCCTCTACAGTGTTAGTGTTGTTAATACATATTCTACTCAAAAGGAATACTTTAAAACTGCTGCAAATACATAGTTATGCTGACCACTGACCAGAGAGGTAGAGCATCTAATTTGTGTGTTGTGTGTATAGTATAGCATTGGCATAGTATAGTATAGTATATTATGTGTATAGTATTGTATTTGTATAGTATAGTATAGTATAGTACTGACCAGAGAGGTAGAGCATCTCATTTGTGTGTTGCGTGTATAGTATAGCATTGGCATAGTATAGTTTATTATGTGTATAGTATTGTATTTGTATAGTATAGTATTGTATAGTATAGTATAGTATATTATGTGTATAGTATTGTATTTGTATAGTATAGTATAGTATACTACAGTACAGTATATGACAGTATAGTACATTATGTATATCGTATTGTATTTGTATAGTATAGTATTGTATAGTATAGTACAGTATAGGACAGTATAGTATAGTATATTATGTGTATAGTATTGTATTTGTATAGTATAGTACAGTATAGTACAGTATAGTATATTATGTGTATAGTATTGTATTTGTATAGTATAGTATTGTATAGTATAGTACAGTATAGGACAGTATAGTATAGTATGTGTATAGTATTGTATTGTATAGTATAGTATGGTATATTATAGTATAGTATAGTATAGTATAGTGTAGTGTAGTGTAGTGTAGTGTAGTGTAGTGTAGTGTAGTGTAGTGTAGTGTAGTGTAGTGTAGTATAGTACAGTATAGTATAGTGCCGTATAGTACAGTATAGGACAGTATAGTATAGTATATTATGTGTATAGTATTGTATTGTATTGTATAGTATAGTATAGTATAGTGTAGTGTAGTATAGTACAGTATAGTATAGTGTCATATAGTACAGTATAGTATAATACAGTAGTACTGACCAGAGAGGTAGAGGGACTTGTCCACCATGAACTCCTCACTGAAGCGGATGTGACAGAAGTTCTTCTTGCTCTTCCTGATGGCGATGATGTCACCACACGGATCAAACACCTCCCTGATGATCTCCTCGCTGGCATTCTCCGGCAGACCCCCCACAAACACTGTCTTGCACCCTGGGGGACGCTCCCGTGTTGACGGAGGAGGCAGGTCTGGAACATCATGCATGCTCAGGTCATATCTGATGACAACTCTTGACCATAGTCCATGTATCAACGTATTTCTATTCATTGATACCGAAAGGAAGGAAAAGCATGCAAGTGTGTGTGTGTGTCTGTGTCTGTGTGTGTGTGTGTGTCTGTGTGTGTGTCTGTGTGTGTGCAGCATGGGTGGACGTGTTTAACTATACTTGTGTTTAACCCTACAAGAATAGTAAACAAACAACTATTTGACCAACGGGACACTTTTCTTAGTCCCCACAAGTTCAAATGCTATTTCTAGGGGTTTAGTGTTAGGGTTAGAATTAGGTTTAGGGTTAGGAGCTAGGGTTAGTAGCTAGGGTTGGGGTACAGGTTAGGTTTAGGGGTTAGGATTTTGAATGGGAATGAATTGTGTGTCCCCACATGGTTAGTTGTACAAGACGGTGTGTGTGTGTTAGTGCGTGTGCGTGTGTGAGTCTTACTGGGGTTCTGGGGGAACAGGGTGCAGCTCTGGCAGTGGATGATCTCCTTGATGATGGGGGGACCAGGGGGAGGAGGGACCAGGCTGATACCTGCCATCATGGGGTTGATAGGAGCTAGGAGACCCAGCCCTGGATCAAAACCCTGGATACAGAGAGAATCTGGAGGAGAGGAGAGGAGGGAGAGAAGAGGAGCAATGAGACCCAGCCCTGGATCAAAACCCTGGATACAGAGAGAATCTAGAGGAGAGGAGAGGAGGGAGAGAAGAGGAGCAATGAGACCCAGCCCTGGATCAAAACCCTGGATACAGAGAGAATCTGGAGGAGAGGAGAGGAGGGAGAGAAGAGGAGCAATGAGACCCAGCCCTGGATCAAAACCCTGGATACAGAGAGAATCTGGAGGAGAGGAGAGGAGGGAGAGAAGAGGAGCAATGAGACCCAGCCCTGGATCAAAACCCTGGATACAGAGAGAATCTAGAGGAGAGGAGAGGAGTGAGAGAAGAGGAGCAATGAGACCCAGCCCTGGATCAAAACCCTGGATACAGAGAGAATCTGGAGGAGAGGAGAGGAGGGAGAGAAGAGGAGCAATGAGACCCAGCCCTGGATCAAAACCCTGGATACAGAGAGAATCTGGAGGAGAGGAGAGGAGGGAGAGAAGAGGAGCAATGAGACCCAGCCCTGGATCAAAACCCTGGATACAGAGAGAATCTGGAGGAGAGGAGAGGAGGGGGAGAAGAGGAGCAATGAGACCCAGCCCTGGATCAAAACCCTGGATGCAGAGAGAATCTGGAGGAGAGGAGAGGAGGGGGAGAAGAGGAGCAATGAGACCCAGCCCTGGATCAAAACCCTGGATACAGAGAGAATCTGGAGGAGAGGAGAGGAGGGGGAGAAGAGGAGCAATGAGACCCAGCCCTGGATCAAAACCCTGGATACAGAGAGAATCTGGAGGGTAGAGGGAGGAGAAAAAGAGTTTGTCTGGAGGAGAGGAGCAATGAGACCCAGCTCTGGGCTCTCATTAAAGGCTTGGTTACAGGTACTGTATGGAGGAAACAGAGAGAGAGAGACACTTATTAATATCTTCAGAACACAACACGACTGGGAGAATGAACAAGACAGACATTTCCAGTGCTGCTCAACTCAGGCCCTGTACAGTCACACAGGGTCTGAGAGAGAGAGAACAGACACTGATCTACCTTAGAGTAGAAACCAATCTGACTGCAGCTGTCACACAAGCCCGTCGCTATTGTGAGGATACAGATAGTCATGGATACAGATATAAAATGTAAGAATGTAGAACTGCAACTTCATATTTATGAAATCATCAATCAAGTCCTCACTGCAGATTTGAGTTTGTCAGCAAAGGTGAGTGTGAAGAGTATGTGTGTAGGAGGGAGAATGATTCTATTTGATGCTGTCAGAAAGATTCCAGTGCTCAATATGAGTCCATACACTGCAGTATTTACTATCCTAAGAGGCTGCAAAGCAAAGAATCACTTCCACTGGCTGTGTCTGGCGAAGCCTCGAAGAGGAAGTGTCTGGCGAAGCCTCGAAGAGGAAGTGTCTGACGACGCCTCGGAGAGGAAGTGTCTGGCGAAGCCTCGAAGAGGAAGTGTCTGGCCAAGCCTCGAAGAGGAAGTGTCTGGCGAAGCTTCGAAGAGGAAGTGTCTGGCGAAGCCTCGAAGAGGAAGTGTCTGGCGACGCCTCGGAGAGGAAGTGTCTGGCGAAGCCTTGAAGAGGAAGTGTCTGGCAAAGCCTCGAAGAGGAAGTGTCTGGCGAAGCCTCGAAGAGGAAGTGTCTGGCGTTGCGAAGCCAAGTGTGTTTTATTAAAGAGGAGTTTTTAAGAGGAGCTGCAAATCCTTGAGGTTGTAGAGAGAAGAGAAAGAGGAAATATATCTGGAAGATTATCTCAGATAAATCTCCTGAGTCACGATCAGGAGTAATCTGAGATTGTGTGGATCTGTGGAAAACTCATTTAAATGTTCGCTGTGGTGATCTGAACATTCTCCTCTCCCCACATTCATCTGTGATGATCTGAACAGGTAAATGACATTCTCCTCTCCCCACGTTCATCTGTGATGATCTGAACAGGTAAATGACATTCTCCTCTCCCCACGTTCATCTGTGATGATCTGAACAGGTAAATGACATTCTCCTCTCCCCACATTCATCTGTGATGATCTGAACAGGTAAATGACATTCTCCTCTCCCCACATTCATCTGTGATGATCTGAACAGGTAAATGACATTCTCCTCTCCCCACGTTCATCTGTGATGATCTGAACAGGTAAATGACATTCTCCTCTCCCCACATTCATCTGTGATGATCTGAACAGGTAAATGACATTCTCCTCTCCCCACATTCATCTGTGATGATCTGAACAGGTAAATGACATTCTCCTCTCCCCACATTCATCTATGATGATCTGAACAGGTAAATGACATTCTCCTCTCCCCACGTTCATCTGTGATGATCTGAACAGGTAAATGACATTCTCCTCTCCTCACATTCATCTGTGATGATCTGAACAGACATTCTCCTCTCCCCACGTTCATCTGCGTTCCCCACGTTCATCTGTGATGATCTGAACAGGTAAATGACATTCTCCTCTCCCCACGTTCATCTGTGATGATCTGAACAGGTAAATGACATTCTCCTCTCCCCACGTTCATCTGTGATGATCTGAACAGGTAAATGACATTCTCCTCTCCCCACGTTCATCTGTGATGATCTGAACAGGTAAATGACATTCTCCTCTCCCCACGTTCATCTGTGATGATCTGAACAGGTAAATGACATTCTCCTCTCCTCACATTCATCTGTGATGATCTGAACAGACATTCTCCTCTCCCCACGTTCATCTGCGTTCCCCACGTTCATCTGTGATGATCTGAACAGGTAAATGACATTCTCCTCTCCCCACGTTCATCTGTGATGATCTGAACAGGTAAATGACATCATCCACTAAAGCTGTTTCTCTTTTCCTCTCTCTTTGATCTGCACTTTTCTATTACCCTCCTGGTGAAAATAATTTGAGGCGGTTTCTAGTTTTTTCTCATTGGCCCGGGCCCTACTCTGTTACGTCTGCCAGGGTAAGAGAGTTCACACTTTGTTTATTTGTCATTGTTTCATTTCTCTCTCTCTCTTTCATTTCCTCTCCTCCCTCCCTCTGTTCTCTCCCTCTACTCAGCAGGTTTGTGTGTATGGCTGGATGCTGAGTTTGCTGGGCTCTGGATCTCCCCTCAGGAAACAGCTGCTCGTAATTACTGTGAAGGTGAGACGTCATCCATCACACACACTCCATAACCCCCATTATGTTTCTCCTCCTCTTCTCTTCCCTTCGCTCTCTCTCCTCTGGTCTCTGAGCTGTCCCCCAGTCTCTCATTCCCTCTCTCTCCTCTGGTCTCTGAGCTGTCCCCCAGTCTCTCATTCCCTCTCTCTCCTCTGGTCTCTGAGCTGTCCCCCAGTCTCTCATTCCCTCTCTCTCCTCTGGTCTCTGAGCTGTCCCCCAGTCTCTCATTCCCTCTCTCTCATTTCAGTTCTCTCCCTCTCTTGGACCTGAGGTTTGTACTCCAGGAGGATATTAGTCTTAATCCGTCTTTTCCTTAGCGCTGGGGAAGGAGGATCCAGTCCAGCTGTCCAGTCGTCCCTGCTGTCTCTCAGCTCATTAAGGAGGAGAAGGACTGTACAGTACTGACCCGATGGAACTACAGTGACGATGGGCTGCTCTCCTTCCTTCCTTCCTTCCTTCCTTCCTTCCTTCCTTCCTTCCTTCCTTCCTTCCATCCTTTCCCGAATGAATCCCATCTCTGAGAGGGTTGGATAGGTGAAACCAATCAAATCAACCAGTCAAACTGTGCCTTGACTTTCCAGTCACGTACAGATCTGTGTTCTCCTCAAGAAATACATAACCTATCACACTTAATGCAGTGACCCCCCCCCCCCGAGTGAAATAATAGTCTTATATATACGGCTTCATATTACAATAGATTTTCTCCATACAACTCTCAGCTTTCCTGAGTTAAATCCATGTATTCAGTTATTCAGGGCTTACACAAACTCAGCCTCCAAATCTCCTTCCGTGCTCTTCTAATGAACATCACAATGCAGCTCCCACAATGACATCTAAGAGGGCTGCAACATATAGGGATGTTTACACAGTGGAACTATCCAAATCCTTAGAGAAAAACACTTTGCTAATGGATTTCATGAAACTAGTTGAAGTCCAGATAAAATGGTAGAGTGCCTGAACATTTGAAGGAGCTTAGCGTTTTTAACATAAATCCATCAGTGAAAACATAGTTGCAGTGAGATCAGTGTGGTTACATTTCAACCACAGACTCACTGGGGATCATGACAGAGGCCCAAACTGTAGGTACTCAACATGTATAGTATAACATATGATCCATATAATATAAGAGAGGTTCCTTTTGTTTTAGACATTAGAGAGGACTGAGAACAAAACATACATATTTATTACAACCAGATGTTGGGGACATTTTAAAGCTGAGTGTTTTCCAGCCCTGTTTTCCAGCCCTGTTTTCCAGCCCTGTTTTCCAGCCCTGTTTTCCGGCCCTGTTTTCCGGCCCTGTTTTCCGGCCCTGTTTTCCGGCCCTGTTTTCCGGCCCTGTTTTCCAGCCCTGTTTTCCGGCCCCAGCCCTCCTTAACTGTTGTAACAGTCTTATTGGTCTGGAAGAACCTCACTCGGCTAGTTCTCACAGTGTGTGTGTCTGGGGTTGTACATGTGTATCTGTGTGTGTCTGGGGTTGTACATGTGTACCTGTGTGTCTGGGGTTGTACATGTGTACCTGTGTGTGTGGGGGGTTGTACATGTGTACCTGTGTGTCTGGGGTTGTACATGTGTACCTGTGTGTGTGGGGGGGGTTGTACATGTGTACCTGTATGTGTCTGGGGTTGTACATGTGTACCTGTGTGTGTCTGTGTACCTGGGTGTCTGGGGTTGTACATGTGTACCTGTGTGTGTCTGGGGTTGTACATGTGTACCTGTGTGTGTCTGGGGTTGTACATGTGTACCTGTGTGTGTCTGGGGTTGTACATGTGGGGTGAGGGGGTTGTACATGTGTACCTGTGTGTGTCTGGGGTTGTACATGTGTACCTGTGTGTGTCTGGGGTTGTACATGTGTACCTGTGTGTGTGGGGGGTTGTACATGTGTACCTGTGTGTGTCTGGGGTTGTACATGTGTACCTGTGTGTGTCTGGGGTTGTACATGTGTACCTGTGTGTGTCTGGGGTTGTACATGTGTACCTGTGTGTGTCTGGGGTTGTACATGTGTACCTGTGTGTGTCTGGGGTTGTACATGTGTACCTGTGTGTGTCTGGGGTTGTACATGTGTACCTGTGTGTGTGGGGGGTTGTACATGTGTACCTGTGTGTGTCTGGGGTTGTACATGTGTACCTGTGTGTGTCTGGGGTTGTACATGTGTACCTGTGTGTCTGGGGTTGTACATGTGTACCTGTGTGTGTCTGGGGTTGTACATGTGTACCTGTGTGTGTGGGGGGTTGTACATGTGTACCTGTGTGTGTCTGGGGTTGTACATGTGTACCTGTGTGTGTCTGGGGTTGTACATGTGTACCTGTGTGTGTCTGGGGTTGTACATGTGTACCTGTGTGTGTCTGGGGTTGTACATGTGTACCTGTGTGTGTCTGGGGTTGTACATGTGTACAAAATAAGCATTCTTGTGTTTTAACTACCCGCTATTCAAAGTGTTCTGAACAAATTAAGGGAATCGTTCACAAACATTGGGACATTCTAAAATCCGATGATAGTCTCAGTAATGTGTTTTCGGACCTTCCCTTGGTCGTATTCTCACGGGGCAGAAATCTCCGAGACCAATTGGTACACTCTGATTTACCACCCCAAGATATTCCTGAACAACGTCTATTTGCGCCCCTACTGGATGGAAACTACAAGTGTAATGGCTGTGCTCAATGCAATGGCACTTATAAATGTAGATCCTTCAAACACCCACAAACAGGGAAACAGATCCCAATAAAAGGTGTGATAATGTGCTCTACTAAGACAGTTATTTATCTTATAACTTGTTAAAAATGGTAAAAATTATGTGGGTAAAACAAAGCATGAATTAGAAGTACGTATCTCGGAGCATCGTAGCACCATTAGGTGCAGGAACTCGACATACCCCGTTGCGGCCCACTTTGTGGAAGTGTGTGTGTGTGTGTGTGTGTGTGTGTGTGTGTGTGTGTGTGTGTGTGTGTGTGTGTGTGTGTGTGTGTGTGTGTGTGTGTGTGTGTGTGTGTGTGTGTGTGTGTGTGTGTGTGTGTGTGTGTGTGTGTGTGTGTGTGCGTGCGTGCAGTCACCTCGCGAGAAGCTCAGCTAATCATCCTGAAGCTCAGCGAATCATCCTGAAGCTCAGCGAATGATCCTGAAGCTCAGCGAATCATCCTGAAGCTCAGCCACTCATCCTGAAGCTCAGCTAATCATCCTGAAGCTCAGCTAATCATCCTGAAGCTCAGCTAATCATCCTGAAGCTCAGCTAATCATCCTGAAGCTCAGTCATGACGGATTTCTCAGACCTCTCAAGACTATGACCGAAATCTGCTCATTAATTTTTATCGGATGTATTTCTCTCTATCCTCGCTGTCTACGCTGTCAAAATGGTAATTACAATAGGATGCACACACACACACACTCTATCACACACCATTAGCATCAGCAGAGAGACAGACACATGTAGTCAGGCCATTAGAAAAGAGACCAGAGAGATGTTATTTTGTATTGTATCTCTCTGCACAGACTGAACAACGTGTAGTTAATACTGTCTTATCTAGCTGCTGATGGGGGACACAACAATTAGCAGCGCTGGTTTGGCAGAGCATGCTGCATTCTGGATATCCTGCCACAGGGGTATAGGCTAAGGTATCTATCTAGTTCTCGAGTAATCATTGACTGTCCTGCCCTGAGTAGGTGGAGCTGTGGAGGTGATAAAGTAGTAAGATGCCACCATGGAGGCTCTGGATGGAAGTGCCCAGTTCACCGGATGCCTTTACCATCTTCTCAAAAGTTTCAGTACACAGTCCATGGGGACTCTTTCCTTTCTTATGCCCTTGACAATACTGAGAAATTAGAATGAAGAGTTTGTTAGCAGAGGAGAGGAGGATAAGGGAGGAGAGTGAGGACGATGAGAAGGGGTGAGATGGAGGCCTGCCAATGCCCTACCTGAGACCAGCTGCTGCCTGCCGAGGCCCATGGGTACGATACCCAGGTTGTTCATGGCGGTGGCCCAGGCTCCGTGGTCGTTCACCACATGGTCATGGACACTGAGGTGCTGCTCCGGCCCCAGGCTCCTCAGGCTCCTCAGGCTCCCTACACCGTCTGCTGCTGCAGGGGACAGGAGAAACAGGAGGGTTAGGAAGAGGAAGGAGAAGACCAGAGATATATTTAACATATTAGTGAAGGTGTAGTAGCTAGTGTTATAGTACGTACCGCTGGCCATAGCAGGTCCTGTGTGCTCCTCTCTCTGGGTCTACCTCCCAGAGGTCTGATCAGAACCACAGCTCCCTCAGGCTGCACACCAGACCAGGACAGGACGGAGAGATAAGGAGAAGTATAGTTGGATGGAGGACTCCCAGTTAAAGATAGGATCCCATCTATCCTCTGCTAAACCCTGGGGATGAAAAAGAGAGCAGTTCAGTCAAGCAGCTTAAATCAATGTTTTTCAATCAAACCGTTGCAGCTTAAGACAGCATTAGAACAATGCAATCAGAAAGACATTGTTACTGATGTCCTACTGCCGCCCATACAGAGACAACCACGCACACATTAAGCATTACAGAAAGTCTTCACGGCTCTCCCTCCCTTATCATATATTCTGTTGCCTAGTTCCCTTATGTATCTACCTCCATCACTCCAGTATCCTGGCAGGGTAGCCTAGTGGTTAAAGCATTGGACTAGTAACCGGAAGGTTGCAAGTTCAAAACCCTGAGCTGACAAGGTACAAATCTGTTGTTCTGCCCCTGAACAGGCAGTTAACCCACTGTTCCTAGGCCGTCATTGAAAATAAGATTTTATTCTTAACTGACTTGCCTAGTTAAATAAAAAAATTGCCTAAAAAAATGTAAATATAGTGTTAGAACTGCCTTTAAATACTTCCTGTATATTGTATGCTTACTTACTTACTTACTTAATTGTTCTAGCAATACATTGTTATTGCATTGTTGGGTTTTGAGTTTTGCAAGAAAGGCATTTCACTGTACTTGTGCATGAGACATTAAAACTTGAAACATGAAACACTCACTCACACACACCTCCAAATGAGACCCAGCTGACCAGCCACTCAGTTGCCATGACATCACATTATCCTGCTTTCTGTCAAATGTCTTATGGGGTGTGTCAGAGATGACCTTTAACCCTTAACACTCCCACCTAATTACACCGCCCCCAGACCCTATAACACTCCCAACAGCCCCAGCCACAGCCATACTGTCATCTTTAAAATCAATGGTTTTGAGTAGGAAAGTCCCATTTCCCTGTGTAATGTGCCAGAATTCTGATTGATCCCGGATTAACACAATGAGGTAATTGAGGAATGTGACCCTCTACAGTAAGTCAATGAACACAGGACTCTATAGAGGATTCTATTCCATCAACATAATTAACCACTAGTTCTTCAAGGAAAGGCTGAATAGCATTCTGTCCATGGTGTGAAAAAGCAGTTGAGATCTTATTCCATATTTCCTGTTACAAAGCTTGTTGTTCTCTGTGTGGTTCCTCGGGGGCCGTAGTTAGCTGCAGTGTGATCTGTATTCCGGTCACGCCTCCTCCGTCGTCTCAGACCACCCCGCAGTAATTATCATTATTCAACTCTGACACCAGGAAATGAAGTCAGCCCAGCTACACCATCCAGATGTAATTAAAACACAATCATATGAACAGTTTTTCAATAACAACAGTTGCCTTCCTTCAAATAGCTTTGGGCTGCGAGGCCCGTTTCTGAAACTTTTCCCCTCACTAGGGTGACAAACAGTTGTCTTTGGAGTCACCTGTTGTATGTCGGCACATTACTGTGTTTTCAGGCTGATAGGACATGTCACTGTTCTCATCACAAGCACATTACTGTGTTTTCAGGCTGATAGGACATGTCACTGTTCTCATCACAAGCACATTACTGTGTTTTCAGGCTGATAGGACATGTCACTGTTCTCATCACAAGCACATTACAAACACATAATGGCACACAGACACACACAGTGGAAGTAGAATTGCAATCAGGCCTATAAGGGAGGCGGATACATTTTGGGATTGTGAAAACAAGTCATTGTGAGGACAGTTCCACAGCTCTCTTATAATATCTCATAACAGCTTATAACAGCTTGTAACTCCAGTCCTGGTCAGATATGAGGCCTGTGTCATTGTTGTGACTCTGGGATTTTAGCAGCATCAGCCCAGTTCAGAGCCTACTACGCTGAACAGCTCTTTACACAGTAACTGCTATACTGTATATACTGTTCCTATTCATAGACAATCATGTATCCAATGGGCCACAGCAGACAACATCTACTCTACTATCACACGGGGGACAAACACTAGGCTAGATTTTATCCTCCACTGTCTGTCTTCCGGCTCTTCTTCTCTCCCTCCCTCTCATTCTTTCTCTTTCTCTCTATCTCTCCAGGTGGTGCCAGCGTGCTGAGTAGTGAGGTAATGTAGCATCACAAACATAAAGACATGCACCCCCCCTCTCTCCTCCCTCTGCTCCTGTTCTCTCTCTCCTCTCCACCTTCTTCACTGCAGCCTGATGGAACATCTTACCCTCCTGACAAGTGACAAGGCTGTTTCTCTTCACCCCTCTGCATCATCCCCCCTCTCTCCTTCCCCCTCTCTCTGTCAAATCTCCTCTTTCCTTCCCCCTCTCTCCCACTCTCTCTACCAAACCTCCTCTCTCCTTCTCCCTCTCTCTGCCAAACCTCCTCTCTCCTTCCCACTCTCTCTGTCAAATCTCCTCTCTCCTTCCACCTCTGTCAAATCTCCTCTCTCCTTCCACCTCTCTCTGCCAAATCTCCTCTCTCCTTCCCCCTCTCTCTGCCAAACCTCCTCTCTCCTTCCCCCTCTCTCTGCCAAACCTCCTCTCTCCTTCCCACTCTCTCTGTCAAATCTCCTCTCTCCTTCCCCCTCTCCCTGTCAAACCTCCTCTCTCCTTCCCCTCTCTCTGCCAAACCTCCTCTCTCCTTCCCCCTCTCTCTGTCAAACTTCCTCTCTCCTTCCACCTCTCTCTGCTAAACCTCCTCTCACCTTTCCCCTCTCTCTGCCAAACCTCCTCTCTCCTTCCCGCTCTCTCTGCCAAACCTCCTCTCTCCTTCCCGCTCTCTCTGCCAAATCTCCTCTCTCCTTCCACCTCTCTCTGCCAAACCTCCTCTCTCCTTCCCGCTCTCTCTGCCAAACCTCCTCTCTCCTTCCCCCTCTCTGCCAAACCTCCTCTCTCATTCCCCCTCTCTCTGCCAAACCTCCTCTCTCCTTCCCGCTCTCTCTGCCAAATCTCCTCTCTCCTTCCACCTCTCTCTGCCAAACCTCCTCTCTCCTTCCCGCTCTCTCTGCCAAACCTCCTCTCTCCTTCCCCCTCTCTCTGCCAAACCTCCTCTCTCATTCCCCCTCTCTCTGCCAAACCACCTCTCTCCTTCCCCCTCTCTCTGCCAAACCTCCTCTCTTCTTCCCCCTCTCTCCTTCCACCTCTCTCTGCCAAACCTCCTCTCTCCTTCCCCCTCTCTCTGCCAAACCTCCTGTCCTCTACCTCTAACCCCCCTTCTCTGTACACTCCTCTTCCTCCTCTCTCCATCCCACATGCCTCTTCTTCTGTACACTCTCCTTCATTCCCTGATGCCTCCTCTCCCTCCGATCTTTCATCTTCCTCCTCTCTCTTCTTCCTTCCCTCCTCTCTCTTCTTCCTTCCCTTCTCTCTCATGGTTGTCCGTAGGTATCCAACCCCGCCGAGAATCTCTTCTCACTTTCACACAGCATGAAATATTCACAGAACGGGTGTCCTGTTCATTATTCAGGAGCTCACTTGACATCTCTGAATCTTTCACCAGCAGGCGCAGCATCACTCAGACCTGGAACTGCTGGGCACACACACACACACACACACACACACACACACACACACACACACACACACACACACACACACACACACACACACACACACACACACACACACACACACACACACACACACACACACACACACACACACACACACACACACACACACACGCTCAGAAAACACAACAATATACACACAATGAACAGAAGCATGGAGGGCAGGAGGAAAACATTTCAGGGAGAAGGACGGCTCTGTTCCAAGCTGAATGTAGCATACTACATAGAATGAATCCATGTATTGGGCATGTATCCTAAGTGGTACGCTAGTATGGATAGGATGGACATTCCCTAGGTACATTTTAATAACAGGACAGTGTGGTAGTGGGAGAAAGATCTAAATGTCACACCCTGATCAGTTTCACCTGTCCTTGTGATTGTCTCCACCCCCTTCAGGTGTGGCTTATTTTCCCCAGTGTATTTCTCCCTGTGTTGCCTGTCTCTCTGTACAAGTTCATCTGGTATGTTTAGTCAAGTCAACCAGCGTGTTTTCCCATACTCCTTTTGCTATTCTCTGTTTGATAGTCATCACGGTTTTGACCCCTGCCTGAATCTGGACTACTTTCCCGCCTGCCTGATCATCCTGCCTGCCCTGAGCTTGATTCTGCCTGCCCTTCGGTACCTTTTGGACCTTTTGCCTGTCCAGGACCATTCTCTTTCCCTATTGGATTAATACATATTGTAAGACTCCAAACATCTGCCTCCTGTGTCTGTAAAAAAACGTTCAGAAATCAACATTAGAATTACAAGCTTCTCAATGGTTTCAAACAGATTTGATTCCACAGAAGTGACAAAGTCCAATATGTGTCTAGCTCAATTCTCTTTGCTATCTTGGGCAGTTCATCAAAAATACAGGAGGACAAAAGATCTCCGTCTCTCACTTCATCGATCACCATAATCTTTTAGGTCACTTTTACTACTGACTTTAACGGATCAATATTGTCCTTTTACATTGACACATTGGACATTGGAAAAAGCCCTAATCCATGAGCATGAATGGTTCAGTTCAGCCCAAAACTGCAATACACACAGCAAATATCACACGCCGTAGATATGCTAATTTGCCCTGTCACACACCAATTTCAGCGGTTAAATATTTTATTGACTCCAGTGTATATCATGCTATTCCTCTACCACTGTCTGTGAGGGGTTCATAATGCCTCATAAATGTATTTATAACACATAATAACACGGAGGATGCACAGGAAGAGTCAGAGGAAACACTCCTGTGCTCACACACACAATTCTATGACACACAGTTTTCATTTTTTGTACATTTATTGAAATCAGTAACTCCCCTCAATGTACTCTGAACGTTTCATTACTCTATGACCAAGAAAATTGTGACTCAAAATAGCTTCTGAAGTTTCATCATTGTATGTTCGTTAATGGGAAATATGGTATTTTTTTCAATTTCCTGATAAGTTTCTGTTTTGGAGATAAGAGGTTTTCACCCGACAGTGATGTTATATTGGCTCACATTAACCCTCAGCACAGTAGTGTACGTAACACATGGTACAGTAAAAAAGTAACTCTGTTAGGTCATCTAAAATGCCACACTAGAAAAGCCAGTGCTCTATGTAAACAGACCTTTCTACACAGACACTTTGGTATTCAAACAAAAAGTACTACTATATGTAAAGCAGTCGTGCCAAAAGCCACATTCTCTTACACTTGTCCTCTATAGGAGCCGACGTTAAGACTGGTACACTTGTACCATTCAGCACAAAGACAGTGGCATGGTCGAGACAACAGTCACTGCTCAATGACCTCTAATAAGGACTATAGAAAAGCACCATTAAACATAACGAGAGAGAGAGAGAGAGAGAGAGAGAGAGAGAGAGAGAGAGAGAGAGAGAGAGAGAGAGAGAGAGAGAGAGAGAGAGAGAGAGAGCAAGCTACAGGGAGATGAACCTGGAGAAGAGCTACAGAGAGATGGACCTGGAGAAGAGCTACAGAGAGATGGACCTGGAGAAGAGCTACAGAGAGATGGACCTGGAGAAGAGCTACAGAGAGATGGACCTGGAGAAGAGCTACAGAGAGATGGACCTGGAGAAGAGCTACAGAGAGATGGACCTGGAGAAGAGCTACAGAGAGATGGACCTGGAGAAGAGCTACAGAGAGATGGACCTGGAGAAGAGCTACAGAGAGATGGACCTGGAGAAGAGCTACAGAGAGATGAACCTGGAGAAGAGCTACAGAGAGATGGACCTGGAGAAGAGCTACAGAGAGATGGACCTGGAGAAGAGCTACAGAGAGATGGACCTGGAGAAGAGCTACAGAGAGATGGACCTGGAGAAGAGCTACAGAGAGATGGACCTGGAGAAGAGCTACAGAGAGATGAACCTGGAGAAGAGCTACAGGGAGATGAACCTGGAGAAGAGCTACAGAGAGATGGACCTGGAGAAGAGCTACAGAGAGATGGACCTGGAGAAGAGCTACAGAGAGATGGACCTGGAGAAGAGCTACAGAGAGATGGACCTGGAGAAGAGCTACAGAGAGATGGACCTGGGAAGAGCTACAGAGAGATGAACCTGGAGAAGAGCTACAGGGAGATGAACCTGGAGAAGAGCTACAGAGAGATGGACCTGGAGAAGAGCTACAGAGAGATGGACCTGGAGAAGAGCTACAGAGAGATGGACCTGGAGAAGAGCTACAGAGAGATGGACCTGGAGAAGAGCTACAGAGAGATGGACCTGGAGAAGAGCTACAGAGAGATGGACCTGGAGAAGAGCTACAGAGAGATTGATCTGAAGAAGAGTCCCCTAAGCAAGCTGGTCCTGGAGCTCTGTTCACGAACACAAACAGACCCCACAGTTGCCCTAGGACAGCAACACAATTAGACCCAACCAAATCATGAGAAAACAAAAAGGTAATTACTTGACACATGAGAAAGAATTATAAAAAAATATGAGCAAACTAGAATGCTATTTGGCCCTAAACAGAGAGTACACAGTGGCAGAATACCTGACCACTCTGACTTACCCAAAACTTACCCAAAAATGCTCAGTGAGCATAGCCTTGATATTGAGAAAGGTCGCCGAAGGCAGACCTGGCTCTCAAGAGAAGACAGGCTATGTGCACACTGCCCACAAAATGAGGTGTAAACTGAGCTGCACTTCCTAACCTCCTGCCAAATGTATGACCATATGAGGGACACATATTTCCCTCAGATTACACAGACCTGCAAAGAATTTGAAAACAAATCCAATTTTGATAAACTCCCATATCTACTGGGTGAAATACCACAGTGTGCCATCACAGCAGCAAGATCTGTGACCTGTTGCCACAAGAAAAGGGCAACCAGTGAAGAACAAACACCATTGTAAAAACAACCCATTTTTATGTTTATTTATTTTCCCTTTTGTACTTTAGCTATTTGCACATTGTTACAACATTGTATATATACATATTATGACATTTGTAAAGTCGTTATTATTTTGGAACTTATGTGAGTGTAATGTGTACTGTTCATTTTCATTGTTTATTTCACTTTTGTATATTATCTACCTCACTTGCTTTGGCAATGTTTACATGTGTTTCCCATGGTGGTGAGGGTAGGCAACAACATCTCCACCCCGCTGATCCTCAACACTGGGGCCCCACAAGGGTGCGTTCTGAGCCCTCTCCTGTACTCCCTGTTCACCCACGACTGCGTGGCCACGCACGCCTCCAACTCAATCATCAAGTTTGCGGACGACACAACAGTGGTAGGCTTGATTACCAACAACGACGAGACGGCCTACAGGGAGGAGGTGAGGGCCCTCGGAGTGTGGTGTCAGGAAAATAACCTCACACTCAACGTCAACAAAACTAAGGAGATGATTGTGGATTTCAGGAAACAGCAGGGGGAACACCCCCCTATCCACATCGATGGAATAGTAGTGGAGAGGGTAGTAAGTTTTAAGTTCCTCGGCATACACATCACAGACAAACTGAATTGGTCCACTCACACAGACAGCATCGTGAAGAAGGCGCAGCAGCGCCTCTTCAACCTCAGGAGGCTGAAGAAATTTGGCTTGTCACCAAAAGCACTCACAAACTTCTACAAATGCACAATCGAGAGCATCCTGCCGGGCTGTATCACCGCCTGGTATGGCAACTGCTCCTCCCACAACCGTAAGGCTCTCCAGAGGGTAGTGAGGTCTGCACAACGCATCACCGGGGGCAAACTACCTGCCCTCCAGGACACCTACACCACCCGATGTTACAGGAAGGCCATAAAGATCATCAAGGACAACAACCACCCGAGCCACTGCCTGTTCACCCCGCTATCATCCAGAAGGTGAGGTCAGTACAGGTGCATCAAAGCTGGGACCGAGAGACTGAAAAACAGCTTCTATCTCAAGGCCATCAGACTGTTAAACAGCCACCACTAACACTGAGTGGCTGCTGCCAACACACTGACACTGACTCAACTCCAGCCACTTTAATAATGGGAATTGATGGGAAATGATGTAAAATATATCACTAGCCACTTTAAACAATGCTACCTAATATAATGTTACATACCCTAGATTATTCATCTCATATGCATACGTATATACTGTACTCTATATCATCTATTGCATCCTTACGTAATACATGTATCACTAGCCACTTTAACTATGCCACTTTGTTTACATACTCATCTCATATGTATATACTGTACTCGATACCATCTACTGTATCTTGCCTATGCTGCTCTGTACCATCACTCATTCATATATCTTTATGTACATATTCCTTATCCCCTTACACTGTGTATAAGACAGTAGTTTTGGAATTGTTAATTAGATTACTTTTTGGTTATTACTGCATTGTCGGAACTAGAAGCACAAGCATTTCGCTACACTCGCATTAACATCTGCTAACCATGTGTATGTGACAAATAACATTTGATTTGATTTGATTTAATAAAGCCCCTTGAATTAAATGGAGAGAGAACAAAGAAAGAGCCAGTGAGTGAGTGAGTGAGTGAGTGAGTGAGTGAGTGAGTGAGTGAGTGAGTGAGTGAGTGAGTGAGTGAGTGAGTGAGTGAGTGAGTGAGTGAGTGAGTGAGTGAGTGAGAGAGAGAGAGAGAGAGAGAGAGAGAGAGAGAGAGAGAACAAATCGAAAGAGAGAGGGGGAGAGAGAGAGAGATCAGAGCAAGAGCACTCTGTGGAGGATGTTCACAGAAGCAAAGCCAATATGCATTTAATCCCATTGAAACCATCAGAGGAGCTTTCTGAGGAAAACTTCTATAAACGATAGGCATATTAAATATCAACACTATAGGACTAAATACAAACCTTAGGAAATATCTCCCGGGTTTAATAATAAATAAACATGATCGCAATTCAAATCAAATGTGATTATATGGTAGAAAGCACATAGATGTATTGTGTCTAGCCTATAGCAAATATCCAGGCCTCCCAACTCCTGTGATGTGTTTTTATTGGCTGTAGGCTGTGTGTTGCCTAAGCACCATTATCAGTTGATCAGGTTACAGTAGCGTGGCAGGACTCATAATTAGCCCTGTCTATTATTAGCTCTAAAACAGAGCAGCTTTAGCCTCTCATAAAAACCGTATACACAGCACAACAACCAGCAATTAACACCTGATACTGAGGTCAGCTCTCTCTCTTTCTCTTTCCCTGCCTGCAGAGCTGGCTTTGGAAATTGGGGTTTCTGAAGAATAAAGGAGCTTCTGAGCTGCTACCCGGGAAAGAAGGATTTGGGATTCAGGAGCATCCTTGGTTGCAGGGGCCAGACTACTGCACTGTGATGTCTGTGTCCTATCCATACTAGCGTACCACTTAGGATACATGCCCAATACATGGATTCATTCTATGTAGTATGCTACATTCAGCTTGGAACAGAGCTGTCCTTCTCCCTGAAATGTTTTCCTCCCGCCCTTCATGCTTCTGTTCATTGTGTGTATATTGTTGTGTTTCCTGAGCTTGTGTGTGTGTGTGTGTGTGTGTGTGTGTGTGTGTGTGTGTGTGTGTGTGTGTGTGTGTGTGTGTGTGTGTGTGTGTGTGTGTGTGTGTGTGTGTGTGTGTGTGTGTGTGTGTGTGTGTGTGTGTGTGTGTGTGTGTGTGTGTGTGTGTGTGTGTGTGTGTGTGTGGTATTCTGTGCATGCTCACAGGTACACACATGCTCAGTAGAGAGTAAATAAGAAAGACAGTGAATTCATAATAATGCTAAAACACAACTGCACACACACACACACACACACACACACACACACACACACACACACACACACACACACACACACACACACACACACACACACACACACACACACACACACACACACACACACACACACACACACACACACACACACACACACACACACACACACACACACACACACACACACACACACACACACACACACACACACACACACACACACACACACACACACACACACACACACACACACACACAAACGCAGTGAAGTGGAACCAGATAGATAATGAATGCATAACAAAGCCTGTGGCCACATCACAGCTCAGATTAAGGCATGTATGCTAAATCCAACAAGCTCTCACAGTCTCACTGCAGAATTAGGCATTAATCCACATTTCTCCAAACGTCAAATTTCAAAGTTGCTTCAAATTGTGTTTTTGACACCCTGGATTGACTCCTCTTGCTCAGTATTGTTCCTTTTCTCCAAATAGCAAATTTAGAAGGTTAAGGTTCAGAATAGAAGAAATTTAAAAAAACAAGTGTCTACCACTGGGGTGGAGCACGCAACTTTCTGATCCAGACTCATGGAATTACGCCCATCCACCACCCCTGTCCACAACACCCTAGCAAAACCCAAGACTTCTTGATGATAATAGTTAACACTGTTGTCCCTAGTTGCCAGTTTTGAAGGGTTTTCCCGACGTCCTCAGGGCATGGATAGACGTCCATTTTCGAAGTCACTCTTGTGCGATCTGCCTGGCTAAATCTGGGTGTTGTGTGTGTGATAAACTGAACTCATGTGAATCCCTCAGACTGCTGATTGTGTATTCTGTTTAAATATAGTACAGTTTGTCCAGACGACTCCCAGACATCAACTATTCCCATTAGTGATTGTAGACACACTGCTTGTCTCCGTTACAATACCGGCCTCTTTACCATGTGAATCAATCCAGCATGGCACGCTTAAAATTCAAGAAATGCTATTAGCAGTGCTCCAGCTCGCATTTCACATCCATTTAATCCACTTAGGGCTGAGACAGGAGAGAAGATGGGTGAAGAGGAGAGGTGAGGAGAGGAGGAGGGGAGGAGAGGAGGAGGGGAGGAGGGGAAGAAAGGAGGAGGGGAGGAGGGGAGGAGAGGACCAGAGGAGGGGGAGGAGAGGCGGCTCTGTCAATATGTTGCCAGGTTGTGAGAAGTGTTCTTGGGGAGACATGAGAACCCTCATAGGGCTGGCTAATGAGAACTCTATGCCAGAAGCTCACAACTGACAACCCCATAAGACTGGCCTGTTTTTCACACACACACCAGGGAAACCCAAAGGGAAGTGTTTGTCAGAGAAGTGCGTTAGATTTGATTGTCATGTTGAGTGACAGTCAGACTCCCAGAAGGTCGAGGGCAGGTTGGCTCCTTGCCAACTGTCTCTACCCATACATAGACATACTACAGTATATACACACACATTACTCTTAACCCTGAATCCAATCCTCCCTGTAAGATTGTCTCACCGTCCCTGGCTCCTGGACCCCCTTGTGTATCTGTTTGACCCTCAGTTGCTAAGCCGATCTGTCCACACCACTGGGGCTGGGGAGTGTCTCTATAGAGAAAAACAGGGACGGGAGTAGGGGCTTTCTAATGCAATACACTATATACACAGACACCGTACAAAAACATCATGATGTACAGTATATAGACCGTATAAACACTAAGATCTACAGCATATCAATTGTTTAGCTTTCCAGCAAAGTGGGCTGGAGAATGTTCACACTGTGAGAGCAGGGGGTGGTGGAAGTTGCAGCCTGCAGCTTGTGAGGGGGTGATGGCTCTTAGTCACACAGAAAGTGACCAGATGGACAGAGAGAGAGCGAGACCAGAGTGTGTGTATGTGTGTGCGTATGAGAGCTGTAACGTTCCTCCAGCCGTGACTGCTCTCTGCATTTTAAACACCTTCCCTTCTGTTGCTCACAGCCCCAACCCTGCAGGACGGCACAATTAGCATCGCTCGACATTTCACAAACACACACACAGTGTCAATCTGGGATATGAATATTTACACAGTCGAGAGAGGGAGAGAAGGGGCAAGCCGTATAGGGTAATGATATCATTCTAAAAAAGGCAACAGTCTGAGTTTAGATCACAGAGAGCAACAACAACCGAGTTGTGGCTTTTGTTCCTACAGCAGTATAATGTCTGGTGTCTGCTACATCTACAACACATAGGACATGGAGATCACACACACACACACACACGCACGCACGCACGCACGCACGCACGCACGCACGCACGCACGCACGCACACACACACACACACACACACACACACACACACACACACACACACACACACACACACACACACACACACACACACACACACACACACACACACACACGCACACACACACACAGAGACACAGAGACACAGAGACAGAGGCATCCCACAGCCTCATTCTCTACACATTTGCTTTGTGCAGAGCAGGGTAGAAAAATGATGATTGTTTTATTGGGTGACAGGGAATATGTTCTGTCAGTTCCCTGCAAGGACATCTACTGCAAAGCCAGCCAGCGCCATTAATAGACACATCCAGAGAGAGAGAGAGAGAGAGAGAGAGCGAGAGATAGAGAGAGAGAGAGAAAAAGAGAGAGAGAGGACAAGGACAGACCAGATAAGAAAAGCTCGGCTAGGCAACACACATCTCCATCAGTTTGATTCACGTCATCAATGAGAAAATGTTCATTCAGAAGCCAAGACGTTGATAAAGACAATATCAGAATGGAAATAAAGTCAGTAGGCTAAGTGTGTGTGTGTGTGTGTGTGTGTGTGTGTGTGTGTGTGTGTGTGTGTGTGTGTGTGTGTGTGTGTGTGTGTGTGTGTGTGTGTGTGTGTGTGTGTGTGTGTGTGTGTGTGTGTGTACAGTGTGTGTGTGTGTACAGTGTGTGTGTGTGTGTGTGTGTGTGTGTGTGTGTGTGTGTGTGTGTGTGTGTGTGTGTGTGTGTGTGTGTGTGTGTGTGTGTGTGTGTGTGTGTGTGTGTGTGTGTGTGTGTGTGTGTGTGTGTGTGTGTGTGTGTGTACAGTGTACAGTGTACAGTGTACAGTGTACAGTGTACAGTGTATTGTATAGCAGCTCTCTAATCGGGCTGATTGACAGACTCAGTGAGCTAAGGCAGCTCCGTATGTTCCCTTCCCATCTAATTATATTCAAGTTTAAACTAAAGATGCCCACACACAAACACAAAGACACACACAAACACACACGCACAGGGAACCACGTCAAAGAGAAGGCAGTGTTGAGAGCAGGGAGTTGTGTATCAACCCTGGCTGAACATGTGTAACCAATCACAGACAAATAATATCCAGGAAGAGACCTCATGTTAATGACCAGCAGAGTGTTGCAAATGCAACACAGACTGCAATCAGAGGGAGCTTGGACACTCACACACATGTTCACGCCTATACACACACATACTTATACACACAACCCTAAGCATAGTCTCCCTGACCCTATCGCAATCACATTAAGGTCTCTCCCTCCATACACACACACCTTCAAGTTTTGGATGGGCTGAGCAGTTTGAGTTCCAGAGCTCTGATGAGAGACACAGATGTTTTCGCTGCATATATTCATTCAGAGAGAGACAGAGAGAGAGAGAAAGAGAGAGAGAGAGGGGGGGAGAAAGAAAGAAAGAAAGTAAGAAAGAAAGTGTGGGGGGGAGGGAGGTAAAGGAGAGTGAGAGAGAGAGAGAGAGAGAGAGAGAGAGAGAGAGAGAGAGAGAGAGAGAGAGAGAGAGAGAGAGAGAGAGAGAGAGAGAGAGAGAGATAGAGGAAGGGAGGGAGAGAGAGAGAGAAGAGACTCCTCAGAGGAGGGAGGAGGGGAGGGAAAGAGACATGAGAGACAGTGACAGAGACCCATATTAAATTGGAGATAACTCCAATTATTTCTCCTGGAACTCCAGGCCACTTGATGCAACGCGTGGTAAGGTACGGGATCAAGAATGTTCCACAATCTCTCATCTCCTTCTCTCTCTTACACACACTGATGTGACCAATGCCATAGCCATTCTTCTGTCCTTGTCAGACTATGATTAGCCTCTGAGCTGATGCTCGCTAGTGCAAAAGAGATTTTGAATTAATGAGTTCAGAATAACCTGCCTAAATAAAGGTTAAATCATCCGGTCTGACAGAATGACCAGGCTAGACCCCTAAAAATGTGATTTACAATCTAAACAATGTCTTTATAACCTATACGTCTCTCTGTGAGTAATGTTGGTTTTTGGACGCAGGTAGTCTAGCGATTAAGCTTGTTGGACCAGTAAACGAAAGGTTGCTTGTTCGAATGCCAAAGCCGACTAGGTGACAAATCGGTCTGTGCCCTTGAGCAAGGCACTTAACCCTAGTCGCTGTGGATAAGAGCATCTGCTAAATTACTAGAATGTAACATGTTAGCTATGTGGCTGAGTCTCCTATAGGACTGTATGGGAGTACAGAACACTGATGTGAAAAATAAACGGATTACTGCTCTGCTAGAATGTTTATTTTATTGCTAATGAATAACCACAGGAAATGAAGCATCGAGGACGAGCTACGGTTCTTTATCGCTAAAACGCACAATCGACACGAACCTCTCACTAAACGCTCCACAATAATCCTGCTGCTTTATTGTCCTGAGAGCTACAGCAGCAAACAATAAAGTTTATTTAATTCCGAATCTGAGACGGTTCGGTATGCAACAAAGAGCTAAATCTATTCTGGGTGCTGCTGCAAGCTACCATCACTGTATACACACACACGCACACGCACGCACACACACACACACACAAACACACACGCACACAGACGCACACGCACACACGCACGCACGCACACACGCGCGCACACACGCACGTACTCGCAAAGATATAGTCATTTGCATGCACACACACACACACACACACACACACACACACACACACACACACACACACACACACACACACACACACACACACACACACACACACGCGCACACGCACGCACACGCACACGCACGCACACACACACACAAACACACACGCACACAGACGCACACGCACACACGCGCGCACACACGCACGTACTCGCAAAGATATAGTCATTTGCATTCACACACACACACACACACACACACACACACACACACACACACACACACACACACACACACACACACACACACACACACACACACACACACACACACACACACACACACACACACACACACACACACACACACACACACACACACAGTCCTGTACAGATGGGTCTCTGGTGATTGTAATGGAACCACCGTTGCATGGAGGAGCTTATTCACAGAGCAAGCAACAGCAACTCCTCGTCTGATACACAGCAATTAAAGAACAGAAAGCCTTAAGGCGAGAAAAAAATAAGAGAGAGATTGAGAGAGAGGGAGAGAGAGAGGGGGAAGGAGATGATAGAGAGCGGGAAGGAGAGAGAGATAAGGGAGGAGGTTCTCTGTGCTTTCAAACCCCTCTTCCTTCCCCACCATACAGCGTCTATTTGTCAGACATTAGTACATTTTTTCAGTAGCAAGGAGGGACATGTTGTCTATTGACACCTTGACAATGGCTGTGCTACTGTGCTGCTGTACTCCTCTGCTGTGTTGTGCTGTGTTTGGAGATATAGACGTGGTGAGGGCTGTCAACACTAGCAGGCCTTGTGCTAGTTGTTATCACACTGTGATCAAAGGCAGAGAGATGTAATTAACTACTGAATAATCATTTACAGTTTCTACTCTCACTCCGCTATTCTGGGCCTGAATCATAGAAACAATATAATATTTATGAATAATAACAAAATTAGGCTTGGGCAGTATACCGTATATACAGTATTTGGAAATAGCCATGGGATGGTTTTTCAATACTGTCAATACCATTGAAACTATTTATTTGAAGTTTTCCAATACATTTGAATAAGAGCACCACAGGAGAAAGCAGGAGCTGTGTATTGACAGCGGTCGCGTTTTAGA
This sequence comes from Oncorhynchus gorbuscha, assembly GCF_021184085.1. Lineage (NCBI taxonomy): Eukaryota > Metazoa > Chordata > Actinopteri > Salmoniformes > Salmonidae > Oncorhynchus > Oncorhynchus gorbuscha. The sequence goes on from NC_060173.1 coordinate 95,481,196, forward strand.
ATGAAAGTCAACAGTGTTTTTTTTGCATCAATAGAGTGATCAGGGACGTGAAACTATGGTTTTCCTTATCAGAAAATACATTAGTGCAACACAATTGGCAGAACATAGTTTTATTTTCATCAGATGACAATGGAAGTGCAACACTGTTTGGCTGGCAGCCACACAAGTAAATAAGCTTACAATGAAAAAGCAGTTGTTTTTTTGCAAAAACAATACATGGCCGTCATATTTCTAATCTTTGTCATAGAAAGAATGGAGCCAGCTACATTTCCTAATGTTTTGCTTCAAGTTCATCTTTTTACTGGAGAAAAGTTGGCTGCTACAACGAGAAAAGTACTGGGAAAAACACATCAGTCAGAGCATCTTCTACTGATAGGATCCCATCGTTAATTCTCATCCGAGGGAAGTGCAACTGGAGCACAAAATTAGTATGATGCCGAGCAGAAATTACAATAACAAGCATTTATATCTGTATTTACAAAACACAGCAAGATATTTCTTATGCGTTTTATATTTTTTTCCTACATGAAATGTGCAGTATTCTGCGTTAACCCAACCCCTAAATATAACTTGCTAGTTAATCTAAGTATATGCCTGAATGAATAAAGTTAAGGTACATCATATTGTTAGCTGTCTGCCATGTTTGAGAATCCTGCAGCTCTTTGGATTAGTTATGTGTACAGCTGCCACCGTCTTGATTTCATATCGTTGTCTTTTCTCCTCTCTGTTCTTGCCCGTCTTCTCCTCCCCCATCTCCTCTGAGTAGAGCAAGCAGTCCCGTTGCCCTAGCGACTCCAGGCTCCGTCTTCTCCTCCCCCATCTCCTCTGAGTAGAGCAAGCAGTCCCGTTGCCCTAGCGACTCCAGGCTCCGTCTTCTCCTCCCCCATCTCCTCTGAGTAGAGCAAGCTGTCCCGTTGCCCTGGCGACTCCAGGCTCCGTCTTCTCCTCCCCCATCTCCTCTGAGTAGAGCAAGCAGTCCCGTTGCCCTGGCGACTCCAGGCTCCGTCTTCTCCTCCCCCATCTCCTCTGAGTAGAGCAAGCAGTCCCGTTGCCCTGGCGACTCCAGGCTCCGTCTTCTCCTCCCCCATCTCCTCTGAGTAGAGCAAGCAATCCCGTTGCCCTGGCGACTCCAGGCTCCGTCTTCTCCTCCCCCATCTCCTCTGAGTAGAGCAAGCAGTCCCGTTGCCCTGGCGACTCCAGGCTCCGTCTTCTCCTCCCCCATCTCCTCTGAGTAGAGCAAGCAGTCCCGTTGCCCTGGCGACTCCAGGCTCCGTGTTCTCCTCCCCCATCTCCTCTGAGTAGAGCAAGCAGTCCCGTTGCCCTGGCGACTCCAGGCTCCGTCTTCTCCTCCCCCATCTCCTCTGAGTAGAGCAAGCAGTCCCTTTGCCCTGGCGACTCCATGCTCCGTCTTCTCCTCCCCCATCTCCTCTGAGTAGAGCAAGCAGTCACTTTGCCCTGGCGACTCCAGGCTCCGTCTTCTCCTCCCCCATCTCCTCTGAGTAGAGCAAGCAGTCCCGTTGCCCTGGCGACTCCAGGCTCCGTCTTCTCCTCCCCCATCTCCTCTGAGTAGAGCAAGCAGTCCCGTTGCCCTGGCGACTCCAGGCTCCGTCTTCTCCTCCCCCATCTCCTCTGAGTAGAGCAAGCAGTCCCGTTGCCCTGGCGACTCCAGGCTCCGTCTTCTCCTCCCCCATCTCCTCTGAGTAGAGCAAGCAGTCCCGTTGCCCTGGCGACTCCAGGCTCCGTCTTCTGCTCCCCCATCTCCTTTGAGTAGAGCAAGCAGTCCCGTTGCCCTGGCGACTCCAGGCTCCGTCTTCTCCTCCCCCATCTCCTCTGAGTAGAGCAAGCAGTCCCGTTGCCCTGGTGACTCCAGGCTCCGTCTTCTCCTCCCCCATCTCCTCTGAGTAGAGCAAGCAGTCCCGTTGCCCTGGCGACTCCAGGCTCCACACAGACACATGCTGCTCTTGAGCCAGTACTGTTCTTCCTTCAGACGAGCATCTCTCGTTCACATTCGCTTGTAAATGTTCAAACTCACCAAAAATGACATTGGGGAGTTTCTACCTACAGTGCCAGTCAAAGGTTTGGACACACCTACTCATTAAAGCATTTTTCTTTATTTGTACTATTTTCTACATTGTATAATAATAGTGAAGACATCAAAACTATGAAATGACACGTGGAATCATGTAGTAACCATGTAGTATTTTATATTTGAGATTCTTCAAAGTAGCCACCCTTTGTCTTGATGACATCTTTGCACACTCTTGGCATACTCTCAACCAGTGCTTCATGAGGTAGTCACCTCGAATGATTTTCAATTAAGAGATGAGTCTTGTTAAAAGTTTATTTGTGTTTCCTTCTTAATGCGTTTGAGCCAATCAGTTGTGTTGTGACAAGGTAGGGGTGGTATACAGAAGACAGCCCTATTTGGTAAAAGATTAAGTCCATACTATGGTAAGAACAGCTCAAACAAGCAACAATAAATGACAGTCCATCCTTACTTTAAGACATGTAGGTCAGTCAATATGGAACATTTCAAGAACTTTGAAAGTTTCTTCAAGTGCAGTCTCAAAAACCATTAACCGCTACGATGAAACTGGCTCTCATGAGGACCACCACAGGAAAGGAAGACACAGAGTTACCTCTGCTGCAGAGGATAAGTTCATTAGCGTTACCAGCTAGCTAACATTGAACCTGGTTGGTTAGCTTCCAACAGATTCTTAACACCCCGGCAGTCCTACAATCTAAGCTAGATGCCTTCAATCTCACACAAATCATCAAGGAACCCACCAGGTACAACCCTAAATCTGTAAACAAGGGCACCCTCATAGATGTCATCCTGACCAACTGGCCCTCCAAATACACCTCCGCTGTCTTCAACCAGGATCTCAGCGATCACTGCCTCATTGCCTGTATCCGCTACGGAGCCGCAGTCAAACGACCACCCCTCATCCCTGTCAAACGCTCCCTAAAACACTTCTGTGAGCAGGCCTTTCTAATCGACCTGGCCCGGGTATCCTGGAAGGACATTGACCTCATCCCGTCAGTTGAGGATGCCTGGTCATTCTTTAAAAGTAACTTCCTCACCATTTTAGATAAGCATGCTCCGTTCAAAAAATGCAGAACTAAGAACAGATATAGCCATTGGTTCACTCCAGACCTGACTGCGCTCGACCAGCACAAAAACATCCTGTGGAGGACTGCAATAGCATCGAATAGTCCCCGCGATATGCGACTGTTCAGGGAAGTCAGGAACCAATACACGCAGTCAGTCAGGAAAGCTAAGGCCAGCTTCTTCAGGCAGAAGTTTGCATCCTGTAGCTCCAACTCCAAAAAAGTTCTGGGACACTGTGAAGTCCATGGAGAACAAGAGCACCTCCTCCCAGCTGCCCACTGCACTGAGGCTAGGTAACACGGTCACCACCGGTAAATCCATGATTATCGAAAACTTCAACAAACATTTCTCAACGGCTGGCCATGCCTTCCGCCTGGCTACTCCAACCTCGGCCAACAACTCCGCACCCCCCCCCCCGCAGCTACTCGCCCAAGCCTCTCGAGGTTCTCCTTTAGCCAAATCCAGATAGCAGATGTTCTGAAAGAGCTGCAAAACCTGGACCCGTACAAATCAGCTGGGCTTGACAATCTGGACCCTCTATTTCTGAAACTATCTGCCGCCATTGTCACAACCCCTAATACCAGCCTGTTCAACCTCTCTTTCATATCGTCTGAGATCCCCAAGGATTGGAAAGCTTCCGCAGTCATCCCCCTCTTCAAAGGGGGGAGACACCCTGGACCCAAACTGTTACAGACCTATATCCATCCTGCCCTGCCTATCTAAGGTCTTCGAAAGCCAAGTCAACAAACAGGTCACTGACCATCTCAAATCCCACCATACCTTCTCCGCTGTGCAATCTGGTTTCCGAGCCGGTCACGGGTGCACCTCAGCCACGCTCAAGGTACTAAACGATATCATAACCACCATCGATAATAGACAGTACTCTGCAGCCGTCTTCATCGACCTTGCCAAGGCTTTCGACTCTGTCAATCTCCATATTCTTATCGGCAGACTCAGTAGCCTCGGTTTTTCGGATGACTGCCTTGCCTGGTTCACCAATTACTTTGCAGACAGAGTTCAGTGTGTCAAATCGGGGGGCATGCTGTCCGTTCCTCTGGCAGTCTCTATGGGGGGGCCACAGGGTTCAATTCTCGGGCCGACTCTTTTCTCTGTATATATCAATGATGTTGCTCTTGCTGCGGGCGATTCCCTGATCCACCTCTACGCAGACGACACCATTCTATATACTTCCGGCCCGTCCTTGGACACTGTGCTATCTAACCTCCAAACGAGCTTCAATGCCATACAACACTCCTTCCGTGGCCTCCAACTGCTCTTAAACGCTAGTAAGTACCTAGGTGTCTGGCTAGAGTACCTAGGCTAAGTACCTAGGTGTCTGGCTAGACTGTAAACTCTCCTTCCAGACTCATATCAAACATCTCCAATCGAAAATCAAATCAAGAGTCGGCTTTCTATTCCGCAACAAAGCCTCCTTCACTCACACCGCCAAACGTACCCTAGTAAAACTGACTATCCTACCGATCCGCGACTTCGGCGATGTCATCTACAAAATTGCCTCCAACACTCTACTCAGCGAACTGGATGCAGTTTATCACAGTGCCATCCGTTTTGTCACTAAAGCACCTTATACCACCCACCACTGCGACTTGTATGCTCTAGTCGGCTGGCCCTCGCTACATATTTGTCGCCAGATCCACTGGCTCCAGGTCATCTACAAGTCCATGCTAGGTAAAGCTCCGCCTTATCTCAGTTCACTGGTCACGATGGCAACACCCATCCGTAGCACGCGCTCCAGTAGGTGTATCTCACTGATCATCCCTAAAGCCAACACCTCATTTGGCCGCCTTTCGTTCCAGTTCTCTGCTGCCTGTGACTGGAACGAATTGCAAAAATCGCTGAAGTTGGAGACTTTTATCTCCCTCACCAACTTCAAACATCTGCTATCTGAGCAGCTAACCGATCGCTGCAGCTGTACATAGTCTATTGGTAAATAGCCCACCCATTTTCACCTACCTCATCCCCATACTGTTTTTATTTATTTACTTTTCTGCTCTTTTGCACACCAATATCTCTACCTGTACATGACCATCTGATCATTTATCACTCCAGTGTTAATCTGCAAAATTGTAATTATTCGCCTACCTCCTCATGCCTTTTGCATACAATGTATGTAGACCCCCCCCCCTTTAAAAAAAAATTATACTGTGTCATTGACTTGTTAATTGTTTACTCCATGTGTAACTCTGTGTTGTCTGTTCACACTGTTATGCTTTATCTTGGCCAGGTCGGAGTTGCAAATGAGAACTTGTTCTCAACTAGCCTACCTGGTTAAATAAAGGTGAAATAAATAAAAACGTCAAAATTAAACATTCATGCAGGGTAGTAACGAATTGTTGCTTATCTAGCTAACTTTAGCTGGCTGGCTCGTTAGCTAACATTACGTGAAGTGTGTGATCTTACACGTTGTTTACCTAGCTAGGTTAATTGTTTACCTAGCTAGGATAATTGTTTACCTAGCTAGCTAGCTACATATCTTAAGCTAAAGTGTACTGTTAGCTAGCTAGCTGACATTAGCTGGCTGGCTCCTTAGCTAACGTTAAGTGTATGACGTTATTATTCGTATCCCACAGCCATTTGCTTTGCTAGCTACAGCCTAATATTAGTTAGCTAACATTGAACCGGGTTGGTTAGCTCCCAGTAAATTCATGCAGGGTAGTAATGACATGATTTGGCACTATGTTCATTGTTGTTTAACTAGCTAACGTTAGCTGGCTGGCTCATTAGATAACGTTACGTGACATGTGTGATCTTACATGTTGTTTACCTAGCTAGCTAGCTATCTACATGTCTTAAGCTAAAGTGTACGACACCTGTTGAATATGGCTAGTGACCAGTAAACATCTGCAAAAAAGCGTGATGACATTTTTGCCAGCTGGGCTGGTTAGGCAGTTTTCATGTTATCCAGAGGTAAACAAATCAACGGCCAGAGTTCAAGTGTGAGCTGTGAACGCTCCGAGAGCAAAACGAGATGGGTGGGCTAAAGCTTAAGAGGATGTGGACGATGCTGAATGGGTGTAGACAAAGAGCTCTTCACTAGATACCAAAATATTCACAGGCCATTATCTCAAAGGTGAGTTTACAAGTTTATCAACTTTCAAAGCAGAATTACTTTCCCATTGTTCCTCAAAAATGCAGTGTATGATATACCATTGTGTAGAGTCTCTACTTTTATCCAATGTAAAAAACAATTCCACATTTTGCAAAGTAAGACCAAATCCAGGTGGTGAGTCACATTTGTCTTTTTGAAGGTGCATTTGACTTTCAAATGCGATTACCAATGTTCATTATAAATGTCTTTATATCCCGAATATACAGAATCTAGTTACATTTCACACATTTGGGCCTAAGTCTTCTCATTTCATAGTGTTTCAGTTCAGATTGTATTTTCATCTGTGATGTTGACTGAGGATTCAGAATAAAGCCTGAAGTGTGACTGCTAGTCTGTGTAACTGCTAGTCTGTGTGACTGCTAGTCTGTGTGACTGCTAGTCTGTGTAACTGCTAGTCTGTGTGACTGCTAGTCTGTGTGACTGCTAGTCTGTGTGACTGCTAGTCTTTGTGACTGCTAGTCTGTGTGACTGCTAGTCTGTGTGACTGCTAGTCTGTGTGACTGCTAGTCTGTGTGACTGCTAGTCTGTGTAACTGCTAGTCTGAAAAACAAACTCCAGTCTTTACTGCCCGGATCTTCAAAACATATTTCCAAGGACAAACATGATTCAAAGAGCCTTTGGCAGACAACTCCATTTAACACAAGTAGAAACAAGCTGTGGTGTTATGCATGAGAGCACACGTGGATGTGACATGCCCTTGTCTTCTTCACTGTAGCTATAAAGTATTAACACATAGGGAGAGAGGAGGACAGGACGTGTTTAGACTGTCCACTACAGTAGCGACACGGCGAGAAGTCGTATCTCAAAAACCCAGTGACAGAGCTGAACCAGTGAGGGAGAAGGCTGAGGCAATCCAAGATGTCCGCCCACTGCACCAGAGTCAAACCTAAATGAGCCGTCAATCTGTCCTCATCACTGGAGCTCCCTGAAGACATATTACCATCTCTACTGATTACAGCACACTGGTGCTCACCATCAGAATAAACACTCTCTGACACATCCTGACAACTCTGAGATATTAGTTAGAACTGATTTTCAACAGAGGCTCATTGTGTCAGTCAGTGTGATGTGTTGTCTGTGCAATCGGGCTCTGGTAATGTTAAGGAGATGCCAATAATGTTTTGCAGAGACAGACAACGTCTCATGTAGATAATTCTCTAATAAAGCACGATTTAACAACCAAAACCACAGTGCAGCACTAAAGCTGTGTGACCACAACAGACAATTTCTCCTAAAGAGACTAAGAGACTCTGAGAACCTCTGTTTAGTTACTAACATGTACATATTGCAAATGCATCTTTTCTCAGCTTTACAGGTCAATCAATCAATCAATCAATCAAATTAATTTATAAAGCCCTTCTTAAATCAGCTGATGTCACAAAGTGCTGTACGGAAACACAGCCCAAAACCCCCAAATAGTGGGCCATGTGTTAGTAAGCAGTGTTTGGGAAGAGAATGACCTAAAACATTGATGTCTTATTTAGATGAGAGATATTTGAATCCTGTTGCCATAGTAATGTTATCTACAACTAATGCTCAGCTCATTAGTTCTCACACAAATAGAGAAATGGGGAAGGAGGGGGTGAGTGAGAGAGAGAGAGAAAAAGACATGTGGGAATAGAAGAGTGGGAATAAAGTGTCCTGTCTCCTCTCTGATCTCTCATCATTTCCCCATCCTTCTAGGTCTCATACTGCAGTTCCCTTGTTCCCAGTTTAATCTCACATCAGTGACACCCCTTAATGTCCCGAGCACCTGAAACCCCTTAATGTCCTGAGCACCTTTTAAATGAAAAAGGGAGAGAGGAAGATGCAGTGAGAGGGAGAGATGGAGAGGAAGATATGTCATATTTTCCCTTGACTCAGCTGTGGGTGTGATGGCAAAGTGGAGAGAAAGAGAGAACCACTGTGAGCAGGCAGGAGACAGTTGGTCTAGACATGAGATCACAAACCACAGAAGCCAATGACTTAAGGCCTAGGTCCTTTTGGGGCAGAACACATGAGATGTGAACCGCAGCTATGGTGATATGGAGCAGAAACCTTAGGAATGTGCAGGGTCTATGGAAACTCTGAGTGGAGGTGGATGAGGAGGAGGAGGACGGCCCTGTCTAGAATGTATAGCATGTTTAGTATCGGATCATGGAAGCAAAGTAAGGACAACACATTGAAACAGACGTTTTTACATATGAACCCATTGACAAAAGACGTTCCACATCCACACTGACTGACTGGTGATGACTGATAAATGAAAACAACGGAGGCAGTGTTGTGATTTTAATAGTCTCTATAAACTGCTGCTTTAGTGTTGGACTCCAAAGTAGATATTTGGGACGACAGCATCATGGAAATCATAGTCATGCCCGGGCATCAATGCATCACACACACACACACACACACACACACACACACACACACACACACACACACACACACACACACACACACACACACACACACACACACACACACACACACACACACACACACACACACACACACACACACACACACACACACACACACACACACACACACACACACACACACACACCATCTCTCAGCCTTTGCATTGTCCTGCTCCTTAAGCCCTTTGGGACAACTGCATCATGGAAATCATATTCACGCCCAGGCATCAATGCATCACACACACACACATGCACACACACAGCTCCAGAATCATATATTCACACCCAGGCCTCTGCCCCCAAAATATGCAGCAGGCTGGCAGAGATTAACGAGTGTATGGCACCAGTCAGGCCTTCCATTCCTCCCTCTCTCCCTCAATCCCTCCCTCCCTCTTTCCATTCCTTACCTCTCTCCATCCATCCCCTGCCCTGACACCTAGGATGCCCTCGTCCTCTATAGTCAGAGGACAGAAGCTACAGCTACAGCCACAGCAAAACAAGTCATCATTCTCTCTATATCTCTCCCTTCTCTGTCCCACTCAACATACGCCTGTTTTACCTCCACCTTGCATTTCTCCCTATGTGTTTTTCCTCTTTTCTCACCTTGCTATCTTATCCTCCTCTCTCTCTCTCCCCCTCTCTCTCCTCCATACATCACAGTGATAGAGTGGACTGAGAGTGACCATCTCTGGCTGTAAATTACACTCACACACACACACCCACTGAGACACACACACACACAGGCAATGCTGTGCTGTGTGGTGTTGCAGCACACGGTTAGGACCATCCATCACCTCCGCTCCAGATACAGCTATAGCAGTCCTGATATATCAAGATGTAAATTCCATTACTACCTCTACTCTTCTCCTGTCACAGGGAGTTGGCTATACAGCTGGAGAGGGGGAGGAGAGGGAGAGGTGAAGGATGGGGGGAGCAAACAGAATGCTGCAACAGTGAGGCTGTTAATCCGTTGTTAATCCAGTGTTATTACTTTCTCTCAGACTACCATGATCTGGTGATGTCATACACCTGATGCCCTTCCATTTAAACACACACACACGCACGCACGCACGCACACACACACACACACACACACACACACACACACACACACACACACATATATTCTTGGCTAACATTGGCTCTTCTTGCAAACCCAATAGGCCGTTCATTCCCTCTTTTGACTCAAACTCAGTGAACAATCCACAAGGAGGAAGTGAATCCATTAGCTACAGCTCAGACGATGAGAAACTCTTTAGATCCTGACGATCAATATCCTCTAGAGCCAGCTGAGAACCATCCATCTGCTACAGGGGAGTGTCCCTGAGAACAGACGGGAGGGAGGGGAGAGGAGAGGAGAGGAGAGGAGAGGAGAGGAGAGGAGAGGAGAGGAGAGGAGAGGAGAGGAGAGGAGAGGAGAGGAGAGGAGAGGAGAGGAGAAGAGAAGAGAAGAGAAGAGAGAGAGAAGAGAAGAGAGAGAGAGGAGAGGAGAGAGAGGAGAGGAGAGGAGAGGAGAGGAGAGGAGAGGAGAGGAGAGGAGAGGAGAGGAGGGAGAGGAGAGGAGAGGGAGAGGAGAGGAGAGGAGAGGAGAGGAGAGGAGAGGAGAGGAGAGGAGAGGAGAGGAGAGGAGAGGAGAGGAGAGGAGAGGAGAGGAGAGGAGAGGAGAGGAAAAGGTATAGAGCAGCTATGTAACTGTCAACTCAAGACCACTGTCAGCCCAATTCTGCACCTCAACAAGTAGTTCCCTCTTCTCTGCCTTCTGTCCTCTCTATTTTCAGACCAGTGCAGAATAGATGGAGTAAAGGAGAGGAAGGTTCTGTAGAGTATTGAGGTGCAGGCAGTCCAGATGTCAGGTCTGGTGTATGGATCATGCAGGCAGCACACACCCTGTCCCCAAAGCCAGGGAGGACTAGAGAGAGAGACCCAGAGACAGAGAGCAGTCCTGCCCTAGCCTTACTGTTGTAGCTGGGAGAACTGGCTATATGATGAAAAGGAATCAGACAATGACATAATACTGTCCCACCCCCCTTTTGTCTCATTCAAGGGTTGACCCATTGGGCACCAGGTGGGTACGTGTGTGTTTGGTGGCTCAGGGCGGGACTGAGCTTTAGACTGCTTTACGACATGACTGGGATAATTACATCATGGAAGAAGACACTGGCAAGCCCCTCCTGCTGGCTCAAATATGACCCTTAGACAGCATACAGGAGGAGAACGTGTCAGTTAGAGATTAACACTAACTGACAGACTGATTGACAGAGCAATAAAATTACTGTTCACAATGAGCCACCCAGAGAGGACACAAAATAACTGATTAGATGATGAATCTGTGAAGAAGTGGGTTCATCATGGTATGGTTAAATATCTTGTTCAGGCTTTAGTATTTATTAGGATTGCCATTACTCTTTCTGGGGTCCAAACAGGCTTTCAGTTCAGTCAGAGTCCATGTGTTGATGGTCTCAGTGCCAGTAGTGACCGTATGGCAGAGGTCCCTCCAGGTCAGATTTAACAGACACCACAGTGAAGCCCTCTGTAGCATGGCCTAACATATGGACATAAACAGCAGGTTCCCCATCTCTCCATTCTCCCCATCTTTGTTTAAACAATATTTAATTATAATTATATGTTTATAATTTTCAACAACACAAGATGTGCAATTCTTTACAGAGAAGGAGACATATTCAACATAACAAACACTGGTTAGTGTGTGTGTGTGTGTGTGTGTGTGTGTGTGTGTGTGTGTGTGTGTGTGTGTGTGTGTGTGTGTGTGTGTGTGTGTGTGTGTGTGTGTGTGTGTGTGTGTGTGTGTGTGTGTGTGTGTGTGTGTGTGTGTGTGTGTGTGTGTGTGTGTGTGTGTGTCGGTGAGATAGCCACAGAGCCTCTAGCATGGCTGTGTCCATATGGATGTCAACAGCAGGCGTTCTCCTGCCCAGAGCAAAGCAGACGAGCTGACTCTCAGGGGAGACAGACAATACAGTGGAGACAGAGGGAGACAGAGAATACAGTGGATTTATTTAGGTACTAAAACACACATTTACATCCAGACACACACACATACACACACACACACACACACACACACACACACACACACACACACACACACACACACACACACACACACACACACACACACACACACACACACACACACACACACACACACACACACACACACACACACACACACACACACACACACACACACACACACACACTTTTTTTATGACAGCCCCACCACACATCAAGGAGTGAATACCAGTGTGAATGGGAGCATGACTATGTACTTCTTTAATACTGGGCAGCCAGCCAGACAGGCACATCTGTGCTAGGCAATTATGTTCAGTGTGAGCAGACATGTTGGTAGATGGCTGTGCTGCAGTCTAGTGGCATTCTGATGGCAGGGAGGAAATGTTGTGAGATAACCAGCCAGTCACAGAACAGCTCTGGGTCTCCCTTGACAACCCTCTATTTATTACACTGTCTGGGTAGAATGGATACTATACACTGGAAACACAATGGCTATTGTTGATACCCTGGCTGCTAAAACAAAGGTCTGCTAATTGTATGTGGGTGTGATTGTGTATGCGTGCATGTGTGCGTGTTTGCATTTGTTTGTTGTGCAGTGAGGCCCATGGGTTGTGTTGTGATTAATCAACCCAAGGAGGAGGGCTGAGGAGAGAAGAGATGAGGAGGAGAGAGAGTGAGTAGCGGGGTGAGGCTGGTGCTCTGATGTGGTTAACACGGTGTAGTGGCATGGCACCATCAGTGTCTCAACAGGCAAACCTATAAATCACTGCTAATGACATGGAGGTAGAAAAAACAGCAAGCTACAGCCAGCTCAGCTAGGACACACAAGGTATCTAGGAGCTAAGAGGCACAAGGTAGCTAGGAGCTCGGACAAAGGTAGCTAGGCACTAGAAGGCATAAGGTAGCTAGGATCTAGGACACGCAAGGTAGCTATGAGCTAGGAAGCACAAGGTATCTAGGAGCTAAGAGGCATACAATAGCTAGGAGGCACATGGTAGCTAGGAAGCATACGGTAGCTAGGAGCTAGGAGGCATAAGGTAGGATGCATAAGAAATATACTCCAGTAGCTTTTAGAAGAGCATCTAATAGTTTACAGAGAGAGACAAATGTCTGACAGCATCCTACTGTAACTGACTCACCTAATCTTCAGAGGGTAAATGAGGTGAATCTCTGCTCTCTCATTGGAGGGAAGTCATAACCATTCTTTAACCATGTTATCATACCTTGCTGTAACCCAAGCCAAGACTCACTGCATACTGTGGGAGTTACATCGTTTATAGACCCCCCTCTATCTTACTCTCTCCCTAGCCCTCTCTTCCCTCTCTCTCCTCTCCATCCCCCTCTCCCCCCCTCTCTCTCCCCCTCTCTCTCACTCTCCCCCTGCTCATCTCTCTCTCTCTCTCTCTCTCCCCTCCTCCTCTCTCTCTCCCCCTCCTTCTCTCTCTCTCTCCCCTCCTCCCCTCTCTCTCCCCCTCCTTCTCTCTCTCCCCCTCCTTCACTCTCTCTCCCCCTCTCTCTCACTCTCCGCCCTGCTCCTCTCTATCCCCCCTCCTCCTCTCTCTCTCCCCCTCCTTCTCTCTCTCTCTTTCCCATCAGTAAAACAGTCAACAGCTTGAGAAGGGATCAGAGCTAAGAGCTTTTGGAGAAGGCTCCAGTTGACCATTAGCATGTTTGTCTGCCAGCAGCATTTAGACGGAGAAGGAACGCAGGACTTTTAATGAGAGTTTGTGGAAACTAGCCTGGAAAAAATACTTTCATCTATAAAACAGCACTGTTCTGTTCTGTACTGCTGTGTATGAACCTGAGAGAGGAGAGCATCAAGGAGAAGCACTCTCCTTTCTATCCTGTTGTGGAATACACTATGATCCTATCTAAGCATTCCCCCCCCCCCCCCGTTCACTCTCCGGGTGTAGGCTACTTGCTTGAATAAAGTTTTTCCTCAATAAAACAGAAAGACAACGTTTGTGTTATAAAGGAGTCTGAATGCATCGCTTCTCTAGTTTGTCAACAGATCTCAACTCCCATCATTACCTCAGTAATACTGAATGGCTGGGAGGGAGGTAGAGATAGGGAGAAGTGGGGAGGGAGGGGATGGAAGGAGAGGTGGGGAGGGAAGGAAAGGTGGGTAGGGAGGGGCAGGGAGAGGTGGGGAAGGAGGGCGAGGTGGGTAGGGAGAGGCAGGGAGAGGTGGGGAAGGAGGGCGAGGTGGGTAGGGAGAGGCAGGGAGAGGTGGGGAAGGAAGGCGAGGTGGGTAGGGAGGGGCAGGGAGAGGTGGGGAGTGAAGGAGAGGTGAACAGGGAAGGAGGGAGAGGTGGGGAGGGAGAGAGAGAGAGGCAAGGAAAGACTGGGGCTGGGTCTTAGTCACCGTTTCCACACACGTACAAACAACCAAACAGCCAAGCAGCCAGACACAAGGTAAAGGCAGGCACATTTAGCCTATCGCAAGGCAAAGACATTTTTCTCCTTCCACCCATCATTAACTCAGCAACAAAAACAGATGGGTTTATCCCCCAGCCTGCTGAGAGACAAGCCATAATATTGTAATGACACACACACACACACACACACACATGCATATACACTAACACTCACACACACTCATTATTTTGTTGCTGAGAATTTTCCTGACTTGTAGTGTATTCAAGGTAGAAAAAGGCTTCTAAAGTTTGTAATTTCCACTTTAAAATGTCAGACTTGATTTGCCCTAACGAAAAATGTCCTGTTGTTGCAAGATTATTTTCCTGCTGTAGCAAACTGGCTCAAATTAAGATCCTACATCTGTATGTATACATTTAGACTTAGTGGAGTGAGATAAAGGAGAAACATAATGAGAATCAATAGCATGTATACAGTAACATTATATTTCCTAATTGAACAGTTTGTATAACCTCAGTTTCCTCATTGAATAGCATGTGTATAGCCTCCTTCCATTTCCTCGTTGAATAGCATGTGTATAGCCTCCTTCCATTTCCTCATTGAATAGCATGTGTATAGCCTCCTTCCATTTCCTCGTTGAATAGCATGTGTATAGCCTCCTTCCATTTCCTGGTTGAATAGCATGTGTATAGCCTCCTTCCATTTCCTCGTTGAATAGCATGTGTATAGCCTCCTTCCATTTCCTCGTTGAATAGCATGTGTATAGCCTCCTTCCATTTCCTCGTTGAATAGCATGTGTATAGCCTCCTTCCATTTCCTCATTGAATAGCATGTGTATAGCCTCCTTCCATTTCCTCGTTGAATAGCATGTGTATATAGCATGTGTATAGCCTCCTTCCATTTCCTCGTTGAATAGCATGTGTATAGCCTCCTTCCATTTCCTCATTGAATAGCATGTGTATAGCCTCCTTCCATTTACTCATTGAATAGCATGTGTATAGCCGCCTTCCATTTCCTCATTAAATAGCATGTGTATAGCCTCCTTCCATTTCCTCATTAAATAGCATGTGTATAGCCTCCTTCCATTTCCTCATTGAATAGCATGTGTATAGCCTCCTTCCATTTCCTCATTGAATAGCATGTGTATAGCCTCCTTCCATTTCCTCATTGAATAGCATGTGTATAGCCTCCTTCCATTTCCTCATTGAATAGCATGTGTATAGCCTCCTTCCATTTCCTCATTAAATAGCATGTGCATAGCCTCCTTCCATTTCCTCATTGAATAGCATGTGTATAGCCTCCTTCCATTTCCTCATTGAATAGCATGTGTATAGCCTCCTTCCATTTCCTCATTGAATATCATGTGTATAGCCTCCTTCCATTTCCTCATTAAATAGCATGTGTATAGCCTCCTTCCATTTCCTCATTGAATAGCATGTGTATAGCCTCCTTCCATTTCCTCATTGAATAGCATGTGCATAGCCTCCTTCCATTTCCTCATTGAATAGCATGTGCATAGCCTCCTTCCATTTCCTCATTGAATAGCATTTGTATAGCCTCCTTCCATTTCCTCATTGAATAGCATGTGTATAGCCCCCTTCCATTTCCTCATTAAATAGCATGTGTATAGCCTCCTTCCATTTCCTCGTTGAATAGCATGTGTATAGCCTCCTTCCATTTCCTCGTTGAATAGCATGTGTATAGCCTCCTTCCATTTCCTCATTAAATAGCATGTACATAAATAAAATACAATTTGATTTGTCACATGCGCCAAATACAACAGGTGTAGACCTTACCGTGAAATGCTTACTTTACGAGCCCTTAATTGCTCAATAAACTAAAGGAAAATAGGAACACAAGAAAATAACAATAACGAGGCTATATAAAAGGGGTACCGGAGTCAATGTGCAGGGGTAAGGGTTAGTCGAGGTAATTATATACATGTAGGTGGGTGTAAGGTAACTATGCATAGATAATAAACAGAGAGCAGCAGCGATGTCAATTTGCATGTGTGTGTGTGTTTTGTGTGTCCGTGTGTGTGTGTGTTTAATGTGTCCGTGTGTGTGTGTTGCAGTGTCAGTGTAGTATGTGTGCATGTATACAGTGGTTTGTGAAAATATATTTTTCCTGAAACAAACATGAAACAAACATAAAATGTTTGTGTGTGTGTGTGTGTGTGTGTGTGTGTGTGTGTGTGTGTGTGTGTGTGTGTGTGTGTGTGTGTGTGTGTGTGTGTGTGTGTGTGTGTGTGTGTGTGTGTGTGTGTGTGTGTGTGTGTGTGTTGCAGTGTCAGTATTGTATGTGTGCATGTATACAGTGGCTTGTGAAAATATTCACCCCCCCTTGGCATTTTTTCTGAAACAAACAAGAAATAAGACAAAAAAACAGAAAACTTGTACGTGCATAGCTATTCAACTCCCCAAAGTCAGCTGCAAGTCCCTTGGGGTATGTCTCTATAAGGTACATCAAGCCACTGGGATTTTTGCCCATTCTTCAAGGCAAAACTGCTCCAGCTCCTTCAAATTGGGTGGGTTCCGCTGGTGTACAGCAATCTTTAAGTCATACCACAGATTCTCAATTGGATTGAGGTCTGGGCTTTGACTAGGCCATTCCAAGACATTTAAATGTTTCCCCTTAAACCACTTGAGTGTTGCTTTAGCAGTATGCTTAGGGTCATTGTCCTGCTGGAAGGTGAACTTCCGTCCCAGTCTCAAATCTCTGGAAGACTGAAACAGGTTTCCCTCAAGAATTTCCCTGTATTTAGCGCCATCCATCATTCCTTCAATTCTGACCAGTTTCCCAGTTCCTGCCAATGAAAAACAAAACCCATAGCATAATGATGCCACCACCATGCTTCACTGTGGAGATGGTGTTCTTGGGATGATGAGAGGTGTTGGGTTTGCGCCAGACATAGCATTTTCCTTGATGGCCAAAACGCTACATATTAGTATCATCTAACCAGAGTACCTTCTTCCATATGTTTGGGGAGTCTTCCACATGCCTTTTGGTGAACACCAAAGAAGCTTGCTTATTTTTATTCTTTAAGCAATGGCTTTTTTCTGACCACTCTTCCATAAAGCCCAGCTTTGTGGAGTGTACGGGTTAAAATGGTCCTATGGACAGATACTCCAATCTCCACTGTGGAGCTTTGCAGTTCATTCAGGGTTATCTTTGGTCTGTTTGTTGCCTCTCTGATTAACCTGTTTGGGACAGGGGTCAGCATTTTCACGTTCAGATTAAAAGCGTGCCCATAGTAAACTGCCTGCTACTCAGGCCCAGAAGCTAATATATGCATGTTATTAGTAGATTCGGAAAGGAAATACTCTGAGGTTTCTAAAACTGTTTGAATGATGTCTGTGAGTATAACGGAACCCATATGGCAGGCGAAAACCTGATTAAAAATCCAACCAGGAAGTGGGAAATCTGAGGTTTGTAGTTTTTCAATTCATTGCCCTTCCAAGATACAGTGTAAATGGGGTCATATTGCACTTCCTAAGGCTTCCACTAGACATCAACAGTCTTTAGAACCTAGTTTCAGGCTTCTACTGTGAAGGGGGAGCGAATAAGAGCTGTTTGACTAAGAGGTCTGGCAGAATGCCATGAGCTAAATCATGCACGTGGACGTGAGAGCGAGCTGCATTACTTTTAATTTCTAAAGACAAAGGAATTGTCCGGTTGGAATATTATTGAAGATTTATGATAAAAACATCTTAAAGATTGATTCTATAAATCTTTAACATGGTTCTATGTTCTATATTTCTATATTTTCGTCTGAACTTGCGCCTGGACTTGCCGCGTCTTGTGAATTTCGATTGGTGAACTAAACACACTGACAAAAAGGAGGTATTTGGACATATATGATGGACTTTATCGAACAAAACAAACATTTATTGTGGAACTGGAATTCCTGGGAGTTCAATCTGATGAAGATCATCAAAGGTAAGTGAATATTTATAACGCAATTTCTGACTTTTACTGACTCCACAACATGGCGGTTATCTGCATGGCTTGTTTTTGTGTCTGAGCGCTGTACTCAGATTATTGTATGGTGTGCTTTTTCCGTAAAGCTTTTTTGAAATCTGACACAGCGGTTGCATTAAGGAGAAGTATATCTTTAATTCTGTGCATAACACTTGTATCTTTTATCAAAGTTTATGATGAGTATTCTGTAAATTGATGTGGCTCTGCAAATTTGGCGGATGTTTTCAAGGCACAACATTACTGAACATAACGCGCCAATGTAAACTGAGATTTTTGGATATAAATATGAACTTTATCGAACAAAACATACATGTATTGTGTAACATGAAGTTCTATGAGTGCCATCTGATGAAGATCATCAAAGGTTAGTGATTCATTTTATCTCTATTTCTGCTTTTTGTGACTCCTCTCTTTGGCTGGAAAATGGCTGTATATATTTTTTGTGACTAGGCTCTGACCTAACATATGGTGTGCTTTTGCTGTAAAGCCTTATTGAAATCGGATAAGATGGGTAGATTAACAATAAATTAAGCTTTCATTTGGTGTATTGCACTTGTGAATGTATGAAAGTTAAATATTTCTAAAAAATATTTTTGAATTTCACGCTCTGCCTTTTCAGTGGATGTTGTCAAGGGGTTCCGTTAGCCTTTTAATGCCCTCCTTGCCTGGTCTGTCAATTTTGGTGGGCGGCCCTCTCTTGGCAGGTTTGCTGTGGTACCATATTCTTTCAATTTTTTAATAATGGATTTAATGGTGCTCAGTGGGATGTTCAAAGTTTCTGATATTTTTTTATAACCCAACCCTGAGCTGTACTTCTCCACAACTTTGTCCCTGACCTGTTTGGAGAGCTCCTTGGTCTTCATGGTGCAGCGTACTTTGTGGTGCTCCTTGCTTAGTGGTGTTGCAGACTCTGGGGCCTTTCAGAACAGGTGTAAATATACTGAGATCATGTGACAGATCATGTGATGCAATTATGTGACTTCTGAATGTAATTGGTTGCACCAGATCTTATTTAGGGGCTTCATAGGAAAGGGGGTATATATGCACGCACCACTTTTCTGTTGTTGTTTCTTATTTATTTTTGAAACCAGTTATTTTTTTCATTTCACTTCACCAATTTGGACTATTTTGTGTATGTCCATTACATGAAATCCAAATAAAAATCTATTTAAATTACAGGTTTTAATGCAACAAAATAGGAAAAATGCCAAGGGGGTGAATACTTTTGCAAGGCACTGTAGAGCCTGTACAAGAGAGTGTGCATTTTTTGCATTTTTATAAATATGAATAAAATAAGGGGGTCAATGTAAATAGTCCTGGGAGCCATTTGATTAACTGTTCAGCAGTCTTATGGCTTGGGGGTAGAAGCTGTTAAGGAGCATTTTGGTCCTAGACTTGGAGCTCTCATACAGCTTGATGTGCGATAGCAGAGAGGTGGGGAAGGAAGGCGAGGTGGTAGGGATGGCTGTCTTGAGGTGTTTGGACCATGATAGTTTGTTGGTGATGTGGACACCAAGGAACTTGAAGCTCTCGACCTGCTCCACTACAGCCCCGTTGATGTGAGGTGGCGTGCTCGAGCCTCCTTTTCCTGTAGTCCAAGATCAGTTCCTGCTCACGTTAAGGGTGAGGTTGTTAATGATGATGTTGGAGTTGTGTGTGGCCACAGGGAGTATAGGAGGGGACTAAGCACGCACCCCTGAGGGGCCCCATTAAATAATTACAGGCCTTGGTGGCATATTGGGGTCATGGTCCTTCTGTAGCTCAGTTGGTAGAGCATGGTGCTTGTAACGCCAGGGTAGTGGGTTCGATCCCCGGGACCACCCATACGTAGAATGTATGCACACATGACTGTAAGTCTCTTTGGATAAAAGCGTCTGCTAAATGGCATATATTATTATTTTTATATTTACCAGGTTTCAAAAAGCGCCATCAGACGCCACCTCCACAACCACAGGCTCTTTGGAAGGGTTGCCAGAATAAAGCCCTTTCTGACCCCAAGACACAGACGCAAGCAGTTGGTGTTTTCCAAACGTCATTTAAATTATGGAGGGGGATCAGTGATGTTTTGGGGCTGTTTTTATTCCAGAGGTCCAGGGGCACTGGTTAAGATTGATGGCATAATGAATTCTACCAAGTATCAGGCAATTTTGGGTGACAATCTGGTTGCCTCTGCCAGAAGGCTGGGACTTGGCCGTAGGTGGACTTTCCAACAAGACAATGACCCAAAATGTACCTCAAGATCCACACAGAATAGTTCTGTGACAACAAAATCATTGTTCTGCCATGGCCATCTCAGTCGCCGGACCTCAATCCAATCTAACACCTGTGAGCTGAGTGGAAGAGGGCAGTTGATAAGCGCAAACCCAAGAATGTGAAGGATCTTGAAAGGATCTGCATAGAGGAATGGTCCAAAATCCCTCCAAATGTGTTCCTTAACCTTGTCAAACATTACAGGAAAAGACTCCATGCTGTTATCCTTGCCAGAGGTGGTTGCGCTAAGTACTAAATGAGAAGTGCCAATAATTATGAAACCTTGATTTTGGTTAAATTTATTTTGTATTAAATAATTGTATGATTTTGGTTGATTCCATTGAAACATTATTAAAGTACAGTATTTTTCACATGTTGGTATTTTGAGTTGATCTCTATAATTATATTGTTTGTGCTTTGACAGTCAGGGTTGCCAGTAATTTTGGAACCCACTGTATGTATTGAATAAAGGCACAATCATTTGTTTTTTGGGGGGGCTTGGGCTGATTAAAAATACTTTAATGTAGGCCTCATAAAACATAAAATATGTATTGCTCATCGGGCTCAGGTAGCGTTGGGATGGAATTTTCAATCAAAGCTCTAATCAAATCCAGACATAGGCCTATTTACAGAATATTCTTTATAATGCTTTTGAATGACACTTCCGGTTTTGGCGGGAAATACCAGGTTAGAAAAGAGATTTATTCTCAGGATGGAACATTTGTAAAATACCAGGAAAATATTCAACCCTAAAGTGTACAACATCCTTCCATTTCCTCATTGAATAGCATGCGTACTCTACAGAATGTATTCAGTAAGCCCTTGTTTCCTGATTGGACTCCAGTAGTGTCTCCTGACTGGCTGAGTATAAATAGAACAGAGGCTTCACATTATACTGTACATAAACTGTCTCAGATATACTCTTCTCCCCTTCACGTCCTCATTCATCCTCTGATACAGCAAGGTTGCTATGTGATATGTTATTATGCACGATGCATTGCAGCCCACTGGACGTGCCTACAGGACAGAGACAGGTGAAGCAGAGCCTATTGCATTTTAAATATGTATAACTACAGCGTAGATCTGCTATCAGCCATATCACAGGACAAGGGAAGGGTCTTCTGAGTCTGTAGATCAAATGTTGCAGTCTCCATTGTCTCCAGGTTAGCCAATCCAAACCTCAGTTTGTTTAACAATCTTTGGGAATGTAAAAAGGTAAAGAAACACATAGGCAACTTTAGATCTTTTTTTTAGAACTGAATCAACCTTGGAACACGTTTAATTAAAATAACTTTTGGGATATATCATTTAAATTTGGAAGAGATGTGATCATATTCTGAGATTAACCGTATGTTATAAATCTCCCATTATGTGAATATCCTAGCTGAATTTTAATGTAAATACTGAAACAAAGGGATTTCATGGAGGCCCTCCCTCTCCTGCCCCCTCCTCTCTCCCTCCTGCCACCCTCCACAGAGTGTTATGGGGGGAGAATTCCCATAGGAAGATCACTGAGAGTCCCTTCAATAATGGGGATTAGAGATTTTGCCTTGCGCGCCCAACTGTTTCCAATGAAATCACAGCCTTCTGCAAAAGTCATTACATTTTTAACTATTCTTTCAGCTGGATATCACTGTACCACTCTGCATGCATTAGACCGGATGAGAAACATCTACCCTCGCCACAGACTGCAGTGTGTGTGTGAAAGAGAGAGAGACAGATGTGAGGAGAGTGTGAGAATGTCTCCCCCACTTTAGCCCTAGAGGCTCTCTAAAGCTCGGTACAGATTTAACACACACACACACACACACACACACACACACACACACACACACACACACACACACACACACACACACACACACACACACACACACACACACACACACACACACACACACACACACACACACACACACACACACACACACACACACACACTCACTCACTCACTCACCCCTCCCTGTGCTGTGGTGCTGATGGGAAGGGAAAGAGGATCATTTTACACATACAGTTCAATACATTTCAACCCTGAGCACTTCACAGGAGACTGATGCAACACACCAGTCACAGGAGAGGACACAGATATACAGGGGGGGGGGTCTGTGAACCCTTTCGAATTACCTGGATTTCTGCATAAATTGGTCATAAAATTTTATCTGATCTTCATCTAAGACACAACAATAGACAAACAGTCTGCTTAAACTAATAATACACAAACAATATTTCATGTCTTTACTGAACACACTGTGTAAACATTCACAGTGCAGGTTGGAAAAAGTTTGTGAACACTTGGATTTAATAACTGGTTGACCCTCCTTTGGCAGCAATAACCTCAACCAAAAGTTTTCTGTAGTTGCGGATCAGACCTGCACAAAGGTCAGGGGGAATTTTGGATCATTACTCTTTACAAAGCTGTTTCAGTTCAGCGATATTCTTGCGATGTCTGGTGTGAACCACTCTCTTGAGGTCATGCCACAGCATCTCAATTGGGTTGAGGTCAGGACTGACTGGGCCACTCAAGAAGGCATATTTTCTTCTGTTGAAGCCATTCTGTTGTTGATTTACTTCTGTGTTTTGGGTTGTTGTCCTGTTGCATCACCTAACGTCTGTTGTGGACCTAGCCTTACATCCTCCTCATTTTTCCGTCGATAATTGCAAGCTGTCCAGGCCCTGAGGCAGCAAAGCAGGCCCAAACCATGATGCTCCCTACACCATACTTTACAGTTGGGATGAGGTTTTGATGTTGGTGTGCTGTGCCTTTTTTCCTCCACACATAGTGTTGTGTGTTCCTTCCAAACAACACAATGTTTGTTTAATCTGTCCACAGAATATTTTGCCAGTAGCGCTGTGGGATATCCAGGTGCTCTTTTGCAATCTTCAGATGTGCAGCAATGTTTTTCTTTCTTGTTTAGTGTTTTACGTATTGTAGACTTGTCAACAGAGATGTTAGCATCTTCCAGATATTTCTGTAAGTCTTTAGCTGACACTCTAGGATTCTTCTTAACCTCATTGAGCATTCTGCGTGGTGCTCTTGCAGTCATCTTTGCAGGACGGCCACTCCTAGAGAGAGTAGCAACAGTGCTGAACTTTCTCCATTTATAGACAATTTGTCTTACCGCAGACTGACTTTAAGAGATACTTTTGTAACCCTTTCCAGCTTTATGCAAGGAAACAATTCTTAATCTTAGGTCTTCTGAGATCTCTTTTGTTCAAGGCATGGTTCACATCAGGCACTGCTTCTTGTGAATAGCAAATTCAAATCTTGTGAGTGCTTTTTATGTGGCAGGGCAGCTCTAACCAACATCTCCAACCTCGTCTCAATAATTGTATTCCAGGTTAGCTGACTCCAGTCATTATCCTAGAGGTTCACGTACTTTTTCCAAACTACACTGAATGTTTAAATTATGTATTCAATACAGACAAGAAAAATACAATAATTTGTGTGTTATTAGTTTAAGCACATTGTGTTTGTCTATTGTTGTGACTTAGATGAAGATCAGATAAAATGGTATGTAAAAGTTATGCCGAAATCCAGGTTCACATACTTTTTATTGCCACTGTTCACCACATTCACTTGATAGAAAGACAGCCAGGTCACCCGTGATACAAGTCCATATTCGACGTCTAGCCGTGTCTGAGGACGTCGAAAGATGACGTGGAAACCGACCACTAGGAGTAACATTGAGCACTGTTACCTTCAAGATGGTTTTGGTTTTGTTAGGGTATTGTGGACGGGGATGGCCGTACGCATCTGCCGGTGATTCCAAAGGTTGCACGTTCAAATCCAGCGATAGAAAGATATTTGAGTTTTGAACCTATACCAAACCTTAACCCTTACCTTAAAGGGAAGTTTCACAATTTTCAACTTCATATTCATCACCTCCAGCTCCACCCCAACATCAACATATGTGAAAATGGCGCGTTTCTATATTTTGTTGTAAAAAAAGATAAAGAGTTTCAATGACATCCTCAACCAATTAGTAGGCAATGCTTACTCATTATTCATTAAAATCTCTCACGATTCACACTGATGATGTCACTGGAAACACTTACACTATATATACAAAAGTATGTGGACACCCCTTCAAGATAGCGGATTCAGCTATGTCAGCCACACCCGTTGCTGACAGGTGTACAAAATCGAGCACATAGCCATGCAATCTCCATAGACAAACATTGGCAGTTAAATGGCCTTACTGAAGAGCTCAATAAATTTCAACGTGGCACTGTCATAGGATGCCACCTTTCCAACAAGTCAGTTTGTCAAATTTCTGCCATGGTAGAGCTGCCCCGGTCAACTGTAAGTGCTGTTATTGTGAAGTGGAAACATCTAGGAGCAACAACGGCTCAGCCGCGAAGTGGTAGGCCACATCAGCACTCAGAGGTCCCGTTCTGTGAGCTTAAGTGCATAAAAGTCATCTGTCCTCGGTTGCAACACTTACTACCAAGTTCCAAACTGCCTCTGGAAGCATTGTCAGCACAAGAACGGTTAGTCAGGAGCTTCATAAAATGGGTTTCCATGGCCGAGCAGCCGCACGTAAGCCTAAGATCCCTGTGCGCAATGCCAAGCATCGGCTGGGGTGGTGTAAAGCTCGCCACCATTCGACTCTGGAGCAGTGAAACACGTTCTCTGGAGTGATGAATCACGCTTCACCATCTGGCAGACCGACGGACGAACCTGGGTTTGCCAGATGGCAGGAAAATGCTACCTGCCCCAATGCATAATGCAACAGTAACTGTAAAGTTTGGTGGACAAGGAATAATGGTCTGGGACTTTTTGTCATTGTTCGGGCTAAGCCCCTTAGTGATGGGAAATCTTAATGCTACAACATACAATTACATTCTAGATGATTATGTGCTTCCAACTTTGTGGCAGCAGTTTGGAGAAGGTCCTTTCCAGTTTCAGCATGATAATGCCCCTGTGCACAAAGCGAGGTCCACACAGAAAAGGTTTGTCGAGAACGGTGTGGAAGAACTTGATTGGTCTGCACACAACCCTGACCTCAACTCCTTCAAACACCATTGGGATGAATTGGAACGCCGACTGCGAGCCAGGGCTAATCGCCCAACATCAGTGCCCGACCTCACTAATGCTTTTGTGGCGGAATGGATGCAAGTCCCTGCTGCAATGTTCCAACATCTAGTGGAAAGCCTTCCCAGAAGAGTGGAGGTCATTATAGCAGCAAAGGGGGGACCAACTCCATATTAATGTCCATGATTTTGAAATTAGATGTTCAACAAGCAGGTGTCCCACATACACCACATGACTAAAAGTATCTTCCTCTATCTATTTTACTACAAAACATAGAAACTTGCAATTTTCACATATGTTGATGTTGGAGTGGTGCTGGAGATGATGAATATGAAGTTGAGTTATTTTTTCTTTCTTCCCTTTAACATTTTGGAGTTAATGCCTAAACTTAACCTTGGAATGATACAGAGAAGTAACCACAACTAAATTTGCCATTTGAGAAACATGGATGAACTGTGAGAGCTTATTGGAGAAAGAATCACACACACACACTAACTGAGAATAATGTGGCACACTAATAAACATTAAGACAACATTCAGACAAATAATTTCAAAATTACATGCTCACCTCTGTCCTGTCAACTCAAATCATAATAAACTCTGTGATTACAAGACTGTCTAAACACTCAATTTAAATCACTTTGGCTAAGAATGAAGCTTTTTTATTTTCAAACAGCTACATTATGTTGTTTTTATAGTTCATGTTAAAAGCCCTGAGTAATTGTGGCAACTAGACCAGTAAACATTTTAAGACACGCTGACACGCTCAGACGGCAACTAATTCTTCTAAATGTTAAGAGAAATTAGCCAGAGAGTAAGGTAAGTAGCTACCTGGAGCTAAGGGCTGAGAGAGAGACAGCAAGGGGGAGGGAGGGGGAGAGAGACAGCAAGGAGGAGGGAGAGAGGGGGAGATAGCAAGGGGGAGGGAGAGGGGGAGAGAGACAGCAAGGGGGAGGGAGGGGGAGAGAGACAGCAAGGGGGAGGGAGGGGGAGAGAGACAGCAAGGAGGAGGGAGAGGGGGGAGATAGCAAGGGGGAGAGAGAGGGGAGAGAGACAGCAAGGGGGAGGGAGGGGGACAGCAAGGAGGAGGGAGAGGGGGGAGATAGCAAGGGGAGGGAGAGGGGGAGAGAGACAGCAAGGGGGAGGGAGAGGGGGAGACAGCAAGGGGAGGGAGAGAGGGAGAGAGACAGCAAGGGGGAGGGAGAGGGGGGAGACAGCAAGGGGAAGGGAGAGGGGGGAGAGAGACAGCAAGGGGGAGGGAGAGGGGGAGACAGCAAGGGGAAGGGAGAGGGGAGAGAGACAGCAAGGGGGAGGGAGAGGGGGGAGACAGCAAGGGGGGGAGGGAGAGGGGGGAGAGCAAGGGGGAGGGAGAGGGGGAGAGAGACAGCAAGAGGGAGGGAGAGGGGGAGAGAGAGAGCAAGGGGGAGGGAGAGGGGGAGAGAGAGAGCAAGGGGGAGGGAGAGGGGGAGAGAGAGAGCAAGGGGGAGGGAGAGGGGGAGAGAGAGCAAGAGGGAGGGAGAGGGGGAGAGAGACAGCAAGAGGGAGGGAGAGGGGGAGAGAGACAGCAAGGGGGAGGAAGAGGGGGAGACAGCAAGGGGGAGGGAGAGGGTGAGGGGGTGGAGAGAGCAAGTGAGAGAGAGAGAGAGAGAGAGTGCGAGAGAGAGACGGAGAGAGGGGGATGAAGGAGGGGAGAGAGAGACGGAGAGAGGCGGATGAAGGAGAGGGAGAGAGAGACGGAGAGAGGGGGATGAAGGAGAGGGAGAGAGAGAGACGGAGAGAGGGTGATGAATGAGGGGGAGAGGGAGGGGGAGAGAGGGGGATGAAGGAGAGGGAGCGAGATAGACGGAGAGAGGGGAATGAAGGAGGGGGAGAGAAGGGGATGAAGGAGGAGGATAGAGAGAGACGGAGAGAGGGGGATGAAGGAGAGGGAGAGAGAGACGGAGAGAGGCGGATGAAGGAGAGGGTGAGAGAGACGCAGAGAGGGGGTGAAGGAGGGGGAGAGAGGGGGAGAGAAGGGGATGAAGGAGGGGGAGAGAGAGAGACGGAGAGAGGGGGATGAAGGAGGGGGAGAGAGAGACGGAGAGAGGCGGATGAAGGAGAGGGAGAGAGAGAAGCAGAGAGGGGGATGAAGGAGGGGAGAGAGGGGGAGAGAAGGGGATGAAGGAGGGGGAGAGAGATGGAGAGAGGGGGATGAAGGAGGGGTAGAGAGAGGGATGAAATAACATTAAATACTCAGTAGTCAGGTGCTGCACTGACTGTCCACATGACTCAGGGAGGACTGAGAGAGGGTGAGCACAGTGTGTGTGTGTGTGTGTGTGTGTGTGTGTGTGTGTGTGTGTGTGTGTGTGTGTGTGTGTGTGTGTGTGTGTGTGTGTGTGTGTGTGTGTGTGTGTGTGTGTGTGTGTGTGTGTGTGTGTGTGTGTGTGTGTG
This sequence comes from Oncorhynchus gorbuscha, assembly GCF_021184085.1. Taxonomy (NCBI): domain Eukaryota; kingdom Metazoa; phylum Chordata; class Actinopteri; order Salmoniformes; family Salmonidae; genus Oncorhynchus; species Oncorhynchus gorbuscha. The sequence continues at coordinate 95,508,942 of NC_060173.1, forward strand.
TGTGTGTGTGTGTGTGTGTGTGTGTGTGTGTGTGTGTGTGTGTCTGTGTTTTTCCTGGGGGAGGTCTGTGAGTGAGTGAGTGAGCACTTCATTTAACGATAATAAATAGAAGAGGGAGATGAGAGGTCCCCTATCTTCTAATGTCCGTCTGTATCCAAAAGTCCTCCTCTCACAGTGACAGAGCAACACAGATAACTGACTGACAGACTGGGATTCCTAGAAACACTCTGTACAAGGAGCCCAATCCCATGTCCACCTCTAGCCTCTGCTCCTACTCTCGTGTCTTTAAAAGATACGCTGGTGAAGGTAAACATCAATCGAATGACAAATGTAATAGATGCCCGTCTCCTCCTGTTGCTAAGCAACATTAATTCAGAGGTTCCAAGAAAGGTGTGTGAGTTGTGACAGGTACACGTGTAACATCACCTCCCTCTGCCTGCTGATTATCGAGAGGCTCTGTGTGAACATAATGTATTGCAAGCAACAATACTTATAGTTGAGTGAAATTTACAATATTAAATATCTAACTTTTTTATGGTCATAAAATGATGTTGTTTTCATATTATCAACTCAAAATAAATATTTAGTTCACTAGCTAAAATAACATGTATGTTACTAATTTACGAGGATATAATGTTGTTTTGGGGGGGTTTAAAATGATTATTTTGCTGTAGTTAGCCTTCGCCAGATGGTTGATCGTTATAGATGTGAACGTTTTCTCACCTCTGTGAGAAACTCCAAATATTGACTCACCTGATGCTAGCACCCCACTGGACCACTGAAACAGCCTGCCCAAGCACAGCCGGTGTGTGTGCGTGTGTGCGTGTGTGTGTGTGTGTGTGTGTGTGTGTGTGTGTGTGTGTGTGTGTGTGTGTGTGTGTGTGTGTGTGTGTGTGTGTGTGTGTGTGTGTGTGTGTGTGTGTGTGTGTGTGTGTGTGTGTGTGTGTGTGTGTGTGTGTGTGTGTGTGTGTGTGTGTTGGGTTGGGTTGGGTTGGGTCTTTTACCCTTGTGTGGACCTATAATACCCAAAGGTCCCCGCAAGGATAGTAAAACTAAGATAATAATTCATTTCCCACATCCCTAAGAGGACAAAAGCTATTTTAAGCTTAGGGGTTAGGTTTACAATTAGGGTCAGGGTTCATTTATTTGATAATTGTTATTAATGATGAAATCATAAAATATATGAATAACATTCCAGGCCATTTGGTCATTGACTGCAGGTAATAGGAAGTGAGTTCGGTACAGAATAGTAACACAGAGAAATTTAAGTATCTAGACTAAAACAGAGAAATTTAAGTATCTAGACTAAAACAGAGAAATTTAAGTATCTAGACTAAAACAGAGAAATTTAAGTATCTAGACTAAAACAGAGAAATTTAAGTATCTAGACTAAAACAGAGAAATTTAAGTATCTAGACTAAAACAGAGAAATGTAAGTATCTAGACTAAAACAGAGAAATTTAAGTATCTAGACTAAAACAGAGAAATGTACGTATCTAGACTAAAACAAAGAAATGTAAGTATCTAGACTAAAACAGAGAAATTTAAGTATCTAGACTAAAACAGAGAAATTTACGTATCTAGACTAAAACAAAGAAATGTAAGTATCTAGACTAAAACAAAGAAATGTACGTATCTAGACTAAAACAAAGAAATGTACGTATCTAGACTAAAACAAAGAAATGTAATTATCTAGACTAAAACAAAGAAATGTACGTATCTAGACTAAAACAAAGAAATGTAATTATCTAGACTAAAACAAAGAAATGTACGTATCTAGACTAAAACAAAGAAATGTAAGTATCTAGACTAAAACAAAGAAATGTACGTATCTAGACTAAAACAAAGAAATTTAAGTATCTAGACTAAAACAAAGAAATGTAAGTATCTAGACTAAAACAAAGAAATGTAAGTATCTAGACTAAAACAAAGAAATGTAAGTATCTAGACTAAAACAGAGAAATGTAAGTATCTAGGCTAAAACAGAAGGCGCTATAGAAAGATGACCTATTTTAGTCCATTACCAGTTTTGGGTCATCTCTCTTTTATCCTTTCATCCCCCTCTGCTCATAACGTCCCTCCACTGAAATGCGGGTTAAGATGAGGAATGGTGGAAGCAGGGACTTTAAGAATAACAAAAAACCTGTTCCCTGATGAAGGAGAAACACATTGGTAATAAACAAGTATTTTGAAGGCAAGTCTATTGTCACACACACACACACACACACACACACACACACACACACACACACACACACACACACACACACACACACACACACACACACACACACACACACACACACACACACACACACACACACACACACACACACACACACACACACACACACAAAAACAATCATAGAAAAGACAGACAGCCACTCTGATTCCTTCCATTCTCAGCATCCATTACTGTCCAGAAACATCCCATCACCCCACAGCAGCATGCAGGGCTTTACACACACCACCTCTGGCAGCGCTGTCCCTGTTTTATTCTATATAGAATATGCCACTGGCCTTCGATCCCCGCACCTGTCTGATTCAGAGGGGTTGGGTTAAATGCTGAAGACACATTTCAGTTGAAAGCATTCAGTTGTACAACTGACTAGGGATCCCCCTTTCCCTGTCTAAACAAGGACACAGAGCAGAGAGGGATGGGGATAGAGAGAAGAAGGAGGAGGAGAGAGGATGGGGAGAGAAGAGAGAGGGGGATGGGAAGGAGAGGGGGATGGGGATAGAGAGAAGAAGGAGGAGGAGAGAGGATGGGGAGAGATGAGAGAGGGGGATAGGAAGGAGAGGGGGATGGAGAAGAGAGATGGGGGATGGGTTGCAGAGACAGCTCTCATCCTCTCCCTCAACAACTGTTTTAATAAAACCTACACCTCTCACTGCATTACATACATCTCATAAGGTTTAACATTAATGTGGGATAGAAGGAGAAATATTCTGAGGCTATTCCAGTAGTAAAGCCCAGTCAGTGTTGTGACAGCAGGAGTGTGTGTCTCTGTCAGGCTAGCAGAGAGAGGCAGCTTGTTCCCAGTGTTACAGACTGACTGCAATGATCACTCTTTGTTCCCACTGGTAGACTGGCCTGTACTAAGGACACATCCCTCACTGTCTCTATCTGGCTCTATGTACTGATGTCCACACACACACACACACACACACACACACACACACACACACACACACACACACACACACACACACACACACACACACACACACACACACACACACACACACACACACACACACACACACACACACACACACACACACACACACACACACACACACACACCCTAGCAGTGGAAGAATGCTTTCCATAAGTATCTGTAGGACAGTTGGACTGTCTGTCTGAAATGTGTTTATATTTTACTCACACACTGCATTCTCCATACCACATCCCTGACCTATCAGAACATCATGAACATCACAAAGTGTTCAGGCCTCAGTCTAACATTGATCTTTACTGGTGTACAAAACATTAAGAACACCTTTTTCTATGACATAGACTGACCAGGTGAATCTAGGTGAAAACTATGATCCCTCATTAATGTTACGTGGTAAATCCACTTTAATCACTGTAGATGAAGGGGAGGAGGACAGGTTGAAGAAGGATTTTTAAGCCTTGAGTGTGTGTGTCATTCAGATGGTGAATGGGCAAGAGAAAAGACTGAAGTACCTTTAAATGGGGTATGGTAGTAGCTGCTAAGCTTGTGTCAAGAACTGCAATGCTGCTGGGGTTTTCATGCTCAACAGATTCCTGTGTGTACCAAAAACAGTCCATCACCCAAAGAACATACGGCCAACTTGACACAACTGTGGGAAGCATTGGGGTCAACATGGGCCAGCATTCATATGGAAGACTTTCGACACCTTGTCGAGAACCATACCAGGCCAAACACATAAACACAACATAGAAATAAGAACATAGACTACCCACACCAACTCACACCCTGACCACACTAAAACAAAGATATAACAAAGGAACCATGCCTCGACAAATTGAAGCTGTTCCGAGGGCAAAAGGGGGTGCAAAGGGTGCAACTCAAAATTAGGAAGGTATTCCTAATGTTTGGTATAGTATGTGTATCTACATTATGTTACCGTATCTAAACCTTGTAATGAACTCAAAACACACATTCACCCAAACACACACACACTGTCACGTTCTGACCTTAGTTCCTTTGTAATATCTTTGTTTTCATATGGTCAGGGCGTGAGTTGGGCTGGGTAGTCTATGTTCTTTTTTCTATGTTGTGTTTATGTGTTTGTCCTGGTATGGTTCTCAATCAGAGACAGGTGTCGTTCGTTGTCTCTGATTGAGAATCATACTTAGGTAGCCTTTCCCACTTGTGTTTTGTGGGTGATTATTTTCTGTTTTAGTGTTTTACGAACCTTACAGGACTGTTTCTGTTTTCGTTTATTTTCACGTTGTTATTTTGTATTTTCAGTGTTCAGTCAAATAAATTATCATGAACACGTACCACGCTGCGCATTGGTCCAACATTTCATACTCCTCATCAGAGGAAGACTAATTCCGTTTCAGAATCACCCACCAACCAAGGACGAAGCAGCGTGGTATCGGGCAGCAGCGATCTCCGGACTCCTGGACATGGGAGGAGACTTTGGACGGAAAAGGACACTCAACTAAGTGTATAACAGCATCGGAGTGTAAAGTGATATTCTACGATGCGTTGCAGGATCTATGGCAGTCCATGTCTGGTCAGTAGAGAGAAGAGATGCCAAACCTTCCTCCTGCTCTGATTCTAGACCAGAATACATACAGTATGAGGATGGCTTGGTTGGCCGATGGCCACTACAATGGGCACAACTAACTTCCTTTATTTACCTGGAAATATAGTAAACTGTATGGTATTCATGGTACTGATTCTGTCCAACAACTTGTAAATATTTCACAACATTTTCGATACGAATAATAATACCACATGCCATTGAAACCATTACATATAGGGCCCTCATCTCCCCCTCCTTCTAACAACAAAAATCATGACTTGAAGATAGGCGTCACAAAACAACTGGGAGTGAATGTTCTTATAAGGATTTCCAACCCAGAATGTAATTTAGATGTCTAGTAGAGCATCAAAGGGAGAGGAAAAACAGCACCAAGGCAAATCTGACTGGTAAAAAAATGAAAAACAGCACCAAGGCTAATCTGACTGGTAAAAAAATGAAAAACAACACCAAGGCTAACCTGTCTGGTGAAATAATTGACAAACAGCACCAAGGCTAACCTGTCTGGTGAAATAATTGACAAACAGCACCAAGGCTAACCTGTCTGGTGAAATAAATGAAAAACAGCACCAAGTCTAATGTAAGTGATGAAATAAATGAAAAACAGCATTGAGGCTAATCTGACTGGTGAAATTAATGAAACTCAGCTCTAAATTGCCTAATCTGACGGTTGAAATAAATGAAAAACAACACCAAGGCAAATCTGACTGGTGAAATGAATGAAAAACAGCACCAAGGCAAATCTGACTGGTGAAATGAATGAAAAACAGCACCAAGGCAAATCTGACTGGTGAAATGAATGAAAAACAGCACCAAGGCAAATCTGACTGGTGAAATAAATGAAAAACAGAGCCAAGGCAAATCTGACTGGTGAAATGAATGAAAAACAGCACCAAGGCAAATCTGACTGGTGAAATGAATGAAAAACAGCACCAAGGCAAATCTGACTGGTGAAATGAATGAAAAACAGAGCCAAGGCAAATCTGACTGGTGAAATGAATGAAAAACAGAGCCAAGGCAAATCTGACTGGTGAAATGAATGAAAAACAGAGCCAAGGCAAATCTGACTGGTGAAATGAATGAAAAACAGAGCCAAGGCAAAACTGACTGGTGAAATGAATGAAAAACAGCACCAAGGCAAATCTGACTGGTGAAATAAATGAAAAACAGAGCCAAGGCAAAACTGACTGGTGAAATGAATGAAAAACAGAGCCAAGGCAAAACTGACTGGTGAAATGAATGAAAAACAGCACCAAGGCAAATCTGACTGGTGAAATGAATGAAAAACAGAGCCAAGGCAAAACTGACTGGTGAAATGAATGAAAAACAGCACCAAGGCAAATCTGACTGGTGAAATGAATGAAAAACAGAGCCAAGGCAAAACTGACTGGTGAAATGAATGAAAAACAGCACCAAGGCAAATCTGACTGGTGAAATGAATGAAAAACAGCACCAAGGCAAATCTGACTGGTGAAATGAATGAAAAACAACACCAAGGCAAAACTGACTGGTGAAATGAATGAAAAACAGAGCCAAGGCAAAACTGACTGGTGAAATGAATGAAAAACAGCACCAAGGCAAATCTGACTGGTGAAATGAATGAAAAACAGCACCAAGGCAAATCTGACTGGTGAAATGAATGAAAAACAGCACCAAGGCAAATCTGACTGGTGAAATGAATGAAAAACAGCACCAAGGCAAATCTGACTGGTGAAATGAATGAAAAACAGAGCCAAGGCAAATCTGACTGGTGAAATGAATGAAAAACAGCACCAAGGCAAATCTGACTGGTGAAATGAATGAAAAACAGCACCAAGGCAAATCTGACTGGTGAAATGAATGAAAAACAGAGCCAAGGCAAATCTGACTGGTGAAATTAATGAAAAACAGCACCAAGGCAAATCTGACTGGTGAAATGAATGAAAAACAGAGCCAAGGCAAATCTGACTGGTGAAATGAATGAAAAACAGCACCAAGGCAAATCTGACTGGTGAAATGAATGAAAAACAGCACCAAGGCAAATCTGACTGGTGAAATGAATGAAAAACAGAGCCAAGGCAAATCTGACTGGTGAAATGAATGAAAAACAGAGCCAAGGCAAATCTGACTGGTGAAATGAATGAAAAACAGAGCCAAGGCAAATCTGACTGGTGAAATGAATGAAAAACAGAGCCAAGGCAAATCTGACTGGTGAAATTAATGAAAAACAGCACCAAGGCAAATCTGACTGGTGAAATGAATGAAAAACAGAGCCAAGGCAAATCTGACTGGTGAAATGAATGAAAAACAGCACCAAGGCTAATCTGACTGGTGAAATGAATGAAAAACAGCACCAAGGCTAATCTGACTGGTGAAATAAATTAAAAATAGCACCAAGGCTAATCTGACTGGTGAAATAAATGGACAAAGGCACCAAGGTAATCTGATAGTTGAAAGCCATAAATGAAATAACAGCACCAAGGGTAATCTGACTGGTAAAATAAATGAAAAACAGCAACAAGGCTAATCTGACTGGATATATAAATGAAAATCAGCACCAAATAGCCTATTCTGACTGGTGAAATAAATGAAAAACAACACAAATGGTAATCTGACTGGTGAAATAACTGACAAACAGCACCAAGGATAATCTGACTGGTGAAAAAAATGGAAAACTGCACAAATGGTAATCTGACTTGTGAAATAATTGACAAACAGCACCAAGGCTAACCTGTCTGGTGAAATAAATAAAAAACAGCACCAAGGCTAATCTGACTGGTGAAAAAAATGGAAAACTGCACAAATGGTAATCTGACTGGTTATGTAAACGAAAAACAGCACCAAAACGGATCTGATTGGTGAAATAAATCAATGAAAAACAGCAACAAGGCTAATTTGACTGATGAAAAAAATGAAAAACATCACCAAATCGCCATATCTGACTGGTGATATAAATGGAAAACAGCACCAAATCTCATCTAAGTGATGAAATCAATGAAAAGCAGAACCAAGGCTAATCTGACTGGTAACATAAATGAAAAACAGCACCAAGTCTAATCTAAGTGATGTAATAAATGAAAAGCAGCATTGAGGGCTAATTTGACTGGTGAAATTAATGAAACTCAGCTCCAAATTGCCTAATCTGACGGTTGAAATAAATTAAAAACAACACCAAGGCAAATCTGACTGGTGAAATAAATGAAAAACAGAGCCAAGGCAAAACTGACTGGTGAAATGAATGAAAAACAGAGCCAAGGGTAATCTGACTGGTGAAATGAATGAAAAACAGAGCCAAGGCAAAACTGACTGGTGAAATGAATGAAAAACAGCACCAAGGCTAATCTGACTGGTGAAATAAATGGAAAACAGAGCCAAGGGTAATCTGCACCAAGGGTAATCTGACTGGTGAAATAAATGGAAAAAGGCACCAAGGCTAATCTGATAGTTGAAAGACATAAATGAAAAACAGCACCAAGGGTAATCTGACTGGTGAAATAAATGGAAAACAGCACCAAGGGTAATCTGACTGGTGAAATAAATGAAAAACAGCACCAAGGGTAATCTGACTGGTGAAATAAATGAAAAACAGCACCAAGGGTAATCTGACTGGTGAAATAAATGAAAAACAGCACCAAGGGTAATCTGACTGGTAAAATAACTGAAAAACAGCAACAAGGCTAATCTGACTGGTTATATAAATGATAATCAGCACCAAATAGCCTATTCTGACTGGTAAAAAAAATGAAAGACAGCACCAAGGCTAATCTGACTGATGAAATAAATGAAAAACAGCGCCAAAGCTAATCTGACTGGTAAATTAAATTAAAAACAGCAACAGGGCTAATCTGATAGGTGTAATAAATTATTTAAAAAACAACAACAAGGCTAATCTGACTGGTGAAATAAATGAAAAACAGCGCCAAGGCTAATCTGACTGGTGAAATAAATGAAAAACAGCGCCAAGGCTAATCTGACTTGTGAAATAAAAGATAAACAGCACCAAATAGCCAATCTGACTGGTGAAATGAATAAAACACAGCACCAAGGCTAATCTGACTGGTGAAATAAATGAAAAACAGCACCAAGGGTAATCTGATTGGCGAAATAAATGAAAAACAGCACCAAATAGCCAATCTGACTGGTGAAATGAATAAAACACAGCACCAAGGCTAATCTGACTGGTGAAATAAATGAAAAACAGCTTCAAGGGTAATCTGATTGGTGAAATAAATGGAAAAACACCAACAAAAAGCTTAATCTGACAGGTGAAATAAATGAAAAACACCAACAAAAAGCTTAATCTGACTGATGAAATAAATGAAAAACTCCACCAAGGCTAATCTGGTTTCTGAAATAAATGAAAAACACCAACAAAAAGCTTAATCTGACAGGTGAAATAAATGAAAAACTCCACCAAGGCTAATCTGACTGGTGAAATAAATGAAAAACAGCTTCAAGGGTAATCTAATTGGTGAAATAAATGGAAAAACACCAACAAAAAGCTTAATCTGACAGGTGAAATAAATGAAAAACTCCACCAAGGCTAATCTGGCTTCTGAAATAAATGAAAAACACCAACAAAGCTTAATCTGACAGGTGAAATGAAAAACTCCACCAAGGCTAATCTGACTGGTGAAATAAATGAAAAACAGCACCAAAAAGCCAATCTGACTGGTGAAATGAATATAACACAGCACCAAGGCTAATCTGACTGGTGAAATAAATGAAAAACCGCACCAAATAGCATAATCTGACTGATGAAATAAATGAAAAACAGCACCAAGGGTAATCTGACTGGTGAAATAAATGAAAAACAGCACCAAATAGCATAATCTGACTAGTGAACTAAATGAAAAACAACACCAAAAAGCCTAATCTGACTGATGAAATAAATGAAAAACAGCACCAAGGCTAATCTGACTGGTGAAATAAATTAAAAACTACACCAAGGCTAATCAGCCATGAGGAATGTTAGATAGATACATATCGAATCAGACTCATGATGGCTTGTCTTGCAAACACATTTAACAGTATATACTACAGTATATGTGTGTGTATATGTGTGTATGTGTGTATGTGTGTGTTTTTGTGTGTGGGTGTGTGTGCGTGTGTGTGTTGTGTGTAGGAGTGTGTGGAAGCGCTGTCATTCTTCTTTGGTAATAGGAAGAGCGAGAGTCTGGTCCTTATCTACAACACCCCTGTTTAACCCCTCTAATACATCAAACACACACACACACACACACACACACACACACACACACACACACACACACACACACACACACACACACACACACACACACACACACACACACACACACACACACACACACACACACACACACACACACACACACACACACACACACACACACACACACACACACACACGGCCAGCCAGCTAGAACCCAGCCTAGTTAAAGGACTTAAATATCACAGGGGGAAAGTAGAAAAACACCCCTCAAAAGAGGTAGCCTCATTCTTTTACCACAGTATTCTCTCCTTCTTTAAACAGGACTGGAAGTGCTAGACCACAGCCAATTAATGAACTATAACTACTCTACACAGACATAAAAACAACTTCAACCAAAGGAAAATGTGACTGTTCAGAACATGCATACTGTGTGAAAAGTAGCTGTTTTACATATTTTAAAGGATCATGTTAAAATGTTAAATGTTAAAACTTCCACTTCACAGTGGGATATGGATGAAGTTTACTAGATGTCAACTGTCTTTAGAAACTTGAATGAGGCTTCTACTGTGTTGTGGGGCTGAATACGAGCTGAATGAGTCAGGTTACTGGCAAAGAGCCATTTCCTGGTCACACGCATTTCACATGATATCGACCTGCGTTCCATTGCTTCTCTAGACACACAGGAATTCTCTGGTTGTAACTTTATTGAAGACTTATGATAACAACACCCTAAAGATTGATTCTATACTTAGTTTGAAATGTTTCTAAGACCTGTAATATAACTTTTGAAGTTTTTGTCCGAAGTTATGCCTGACCTGCATGAGCGTTTGGATACGTGTTCCAAAAGTAGCCCCTTGGACATAAATAATGGACATTATAAAAAAAATCAAGCATTTATTGTGGAACTGTGATTCCTGGGAGTGTATTCTGATGAAGATCATCAAAGGTAAGGGAATATTTATAATGTAATTTCTGATTTCTGTTGACTCCAATATGGCGAAAAATCCCTCCCGTCCGCCCTCCCTCCCTCCCTCCCTCCCTCACCCTCAGACAGAGAGGCAGGCTGGCAGGCAAGCAGGCAGAGAGGCAGCTAATTGTATTTCCTGCCTGTTGTTCCATGTGCTTCAATCCCAATTAGATGTGCCTGGTCTGATCTGCTGCCAAGTCTCAGCCTGACTGACTTGAGTTCAACTTTCCTTGACTGACAGAAGCTTAAAATTGGGCACACACACACATACACACAAGGGCAGGCAAACAGGCACACACACATGGACAGACACACACACACACACACACACAAACACTTACTCACACAGGCCATATCTGACAGTAGTCACACATGAGGGGAGATTCTCCCACCACAGTGTGAGACAGCCAGGGAGGAAACAGCAGTCAGAGCCCTGGGCGAAGGAAACACTGTGACTGAAGAGCTTTCTAATTCACACAATGACCATTGAGGGTGTGTGTGTGCATGCGAATGCATGTGAAGATGTGAAGAGGAGAGGCATGCCATGGGTAATCCCATCACCATCTCCTCCTCAGGCTCTCCAGTGTCCATTTCCATTTGGCTCCATAATGACAGCAAGATACAGACATGCAGCTAACACACTCTCACACACACAGCAGCTGTGTATTCTGTCCCGTTAAATCTCCAAACATAGTTTGTGTCTGGGAGTGTTACTAAAATCAAGAGATGAGAGAGAGAGAAGGTCTAATTCCCTTGGCTGGGGATCGATGGCAAACACAGCTTGTGTTTCTTTTAAACACAAATTCTGAATCAGGTCTGTAATTGTAGACTTGATTATGTATTGAACCTATTTAAAGGGGCAGAACCAGGCTATAATGTAACAGCTCATCAGTAACTGCCACAGTAATCAGTGCCAGTGGTTGTGTGTGTAAGGAACGGTGTGGGGTCAATGGAGGTAGAGCTGTGTTTGTGTGTACAAAATGAACAGCAGTGCCATCCTGTTAACTCTGTGATGTGGTGTTATATTATGCCATTCATAGAGCAATAATATGCAAGGTCACTGGATTCATTCAATATAGAGAGGTGTGAATGTAAAGAGTTGACTCAACCATCTCCCTTTCTCACTCCCTCAGTCTCTCTCTTCCCATCTCTCTCTCTCTCTCTCTCGGCCTCTCTCTCTCGGTCTCTGCTCAGTGGTGATTGTTTTAATGGCTGAGGCTGTTGTTTACTGACTTCAGTTATCTTCTCTGAACTCATGCCATGTTTTCCAAAACAACCCCAATGCCCCCTGGGAAATTTGACTGTTGTTGTTATGATGTCAACTTTATATCAGTTTCTCCCCTCTCCTCCTTTCTCTCTCTTCCAATCTGTGAGTTAATATTTAGTTGTCTGAATCACGTTAATGTAACATCACTCACCAGCCTGCAGTGAAGGATGTTTGTTTGGTCTCTGAAAGGCCTTCTCTGCTTTTCATTATTCACTCATCTGTTTAGTATTAAGACATATCATAATTATATTAATTATCTCAAATTCATCTGTAATCAAACATTGCATTGTGTCCTTAATAAATACAATTATTACGGTTGGCCAAATTTGCAGCCTGCAACAATTCAATTAATAGATGGAAAATTGAATTTGCAATTTCAATTAAGACTAGCTCAACCACCAGCCCCTGCACCCTGTCTCTCACTACTGTAATTCTCAGGGGGAAATGTGTTTTTTAATTCAACAGTCTGTCTATATCTATGCCTATATGGAAAGTACATCTAATACAGACTTCAAGGCCAAACCTTTCCGACATGATGGTCCTTTGTTACCAGCTGCACTGGCTTTAAGCTGTATAATTGTATTTTATAATTGTATAATTGTAATTATAATTGTATTTTCTAATGTAATAGAAGGTACAGTCAGTTCTATAGATGACTCATGTTCTCTTGCATAGTCAGACAGACAGACACACACACAGTGCGGCTAACTGAGATATTACTAACTGAGATATTAAATAAGATTTTTCATCCAAAGGCTCTTAGCCGAGGTTCCATTAGGCACATTGTGTCATTCATGTTGAGTTATATTCACTTCACTTAGTCTACACACAGCACTATGAGTGTTACCAATCTAACCACACTAACGTTTCCCGAATGATTGCACCCCCCTCCCTCTCTCCGCTCTCCTTGGTGCTGAATCGGTTGCCCAGGTGACGTGTTATCAAGGGCATCCACCAGGCAGCGAGCTGAAGTGTTTGACTCACCGTCACTGTAGCAAAGTAAAAGCGTCGCTCTCTGGATACACTTAACCAACATGCTCTTTCTCGCCATACCAATAACGGTTTTCTGAAGTACTAGCGTGCTAGGCTGATTTGACCCTAAATAGATCCCAGGTTTAGCCAACAGTTTTCTATTTGTCTGTAAAAAAACACACAAAAAAAAACATTTAAAACAGTGGATTAAACTAGCAAATGGGTCTACATCGAATAGTAGGCTAAACTGTTTAGCAATTATGAACTGTGGTTCCATCAATTTGCGTGGCTCCCATGCCCGGTTGGAAGTCTGTATTTTAGGCTCCGCTAGGCTATTTAACTCTGGCAGAACATAATATTTCAATAATCAAATTGTATGTCTCTAAAACCATGCCAATGTCAATCAACAAATAGGCTGAAATAAATGGAAACATTCAACATGTTCGATATGGCAACATTATATTAGCGTGCTATAGGCATTATCTTTCTCTCTGTCAGTTTATCTCAATACCCAATCACACCCCAATCTCTCAATACCTAATCAATCACACCAGAACCGCTGTCCAGATGTAAATATCTCACTAGGTTAATGGTTGTAAACATGCAGTAGTTGGTATAAGAGGTGACACCGCTGCCTTGGAACAGGACATTACCAGCAGCGAAACCTCGATAGATGGCCTACCACAATCACACACTGTCAGAAACACACAGAAATCGACGCGCATAAGACGCAAGTATTTCACAAAGAAGCCAGCCAGCCTGTATCGTACCGTTTCAAACTGAAGTTTTCATAGACTCTGGACGAAAATAATTGATGCTGTAATCCTTTGACTTAAACCTCGAAAGACGGAGATGCGACGCTGCTGTCAATGCTCTTCTTTCTCTCCCGCGAGCTCTGGCGCATGCTTCCTCCTGTTTAGGTATAATAAAAAAATACGGAGTGGGGCGCGATAGGCGCGCGCCAACCACGGTTCGCCGTGCACGACTCGACAGACGGGTTGACTGCCTATGAAACGAGCAAGGACGTTTTCAGGTGCGGAAAATCGCTTTACATCCAGGGAACAGAAAAGGGGAAAGGAAGCCTGCGGTCGATCTTGTCTGGGTGAAATAAAGGCCATCCGGATATAGAGATACTGTTGGCCATGTAGTGTATGTGGACACCTGCTTGTCGAACATCTCCATCCAAAATCATGGAGTTGGTCACCCTTTGCTGCAATACCTTTAGGCTTTCCTCTAGATGTTGGAACATTGCTGCTGGGACTTGCTTCCATTCAGCCACAAGAACATTAGTGATGTTGGGCCATTTGGCAGTTTGAAACTTGGTAGTGAGTGTTGCAACCGAGAACAGACAATTGTTATGTGCTTCAGCACTCTGCAGTCCCTTTCTGTGAGCTTGTGGGGTGGGGCGTACCACTTCACTGCTAAAATCCGTGTTTGCTCCTAGATGTTTCCACTTCACAATAACAGCAGTTACAGTTGACCAGGGCAGAAATGTGACGAACTGACTTGTTGGAAAGGTGGCATGCTATGAGGGTGTCACGTTGACAGTCACTGAGCTTTTCAGTAAGGCCATTCTACTGACAATGTTTGTCTATGGAGATTCCATGGCGGTGTGCTCGATTTTATACACCTGTCAGCAATGGGTATGGCTGAAACAGCCCGAATCCGCTAATTTGAAGGGGTGTCCACATACTTTTGTATATATAGCGTGTATATATAGTGGTGTGTAACGGTTAGCAGGAGATATTTCAGCAGCCTAATCAATCTTCTTCCTGGGTTTTTATATCAGATCCGTTACATCGCTCTGTGTTTATCATTATTATATAATAGGCCACCTACCGCTGCTTATCTCACCTAGGGTGGCTTCGATCTCTCTACACAGACAAATCACAGTCAATGACAATACCTGCTCTGCTATTTGCATTTTTTCTAGGAAAAGATCAGTTTACAGGTTGGTTTACATTGATGTTTTCACTCAAATGAAATTTGAATGGCAGAGGCAACAACAACCAAGCAACCAACCTGGTATATCACATCAGTTCTGACATATAATAATAGCCAACAACTCTTACATGAAAATCTAATGGGAAATATATGAAATATGATCTAATATGTAGGAATTAGGAACAAATAAATAATATAATAAATAAGTAAATAGATTCCTCCACACCTCCAGTAACCTTGACAATACAGATGACTCTCCCCTCCCTCAGGCATGATCCCTGAAGGACATGTGCACAGGTACACGCACGCACGCACGCACGCACGCACGCACGCATGCACACACACACACACACACACACACACACACACACACACACACACACACACACACACACACACACACACACACACACACACACACACACACACACACACACACACACACACACACACACACACACACACACACACACACACACACACACAGGATACTGTAGCTATAGAAACTGTGTCTGCTGGATATTCGTAGAATGGCACAGTAGGTAATGATTTCAATGTGGATGAAATCTTCGTACAAACATTCCATTGATTGTCCACAGAGATGTGGATCTCAAAAGAAGGCTTCATATCAAAAATAAATAAATGCTATGGAATTAACATCAGCCACCTTCTAAATGTGAAAATATTATCTGGTAACTTGCCCCGCCTAGTGGTAGATTTGAGAACAGCTTTCACATGTCCAGTAAAATGGGTTCTTCGGTCAGATGGAAAACAGACTCTAAAAGAGTCAGACAATGAATAAAACTCTGTAGTCTGTCATATTTATTTCCAGCAGTGGTGTGAATCTAATAACAGATTGTATATTGATAGTAGGCTCTATGAACCCCAACCATAACAGTGTTGTTGATATTGTTTGTTTCTATCTATCTCTCGTCTCATATTGCTATTTGGTTGTGGTTCTGTTAATCGATGTGTGGGCTTTTCTTTAATCAGTGCTCTCGGAATTGCATCTTAAATCACTAGCCTTAAATCAACTGTAACATTAGACACATCCACCAAGGGTGGGGAGAGAGAGCGAGAGAGTGATCCTACCAACCATGATGGTCCTCAATTTCATGCTAGAATGGTCTTTCTCTCTCTGCTGCTACTTGAGGAGGACTGGGGCTTGGGGGAGAGAGTGACAGAGAGGGATAGAATAAGGGGGGATGCGGACTGTAGCCTGTGATAGACGGCTGTGGCTGGGGATGAGACGGGAGAGAGAGAGATGTTGACGCTGGCCATGTAATGCACTGTGACGAGCAATTCACCCAGCCACACTAGATCTGCTCCCCAGAAATTAGGCTGTCAGCTAACTACATCCATCTCACACACACACACAGGCACCCACACAGACACACAGAAACACATTTCTGCTGGATATTTTGCTGTCAGCTGGCCACTTCTATCTCTTACACATGCACAAACTATACACACACACCTGACTCATAGTAACTGTGGCTCAGCGATATCCATCAGGCCAGTCGACACAGCCCATGTGATGGCCTGGACCTCTCAAACCATGCTCTTATTCCACAGCCAAGTCTTCCAGGACCATAGGGATGGAACCAGACATTTCCACAGAACTAAATCTGCAGCCACACTTAGAAATTGGGGGAAAACTAAGATAAAGATGTTCTATTATTGTAATGATGGGGCAGTGAGTCGGAAGCAGGTGAAATGTTTTAATAAAACAACAAAACCAAGAACATGACACTAACATAAGGCAGTACGCCAACACACAAGAGCAATACCAACTGCTGAGTGGACATGGGAGAATGACATATAAAGGGGAGGAAATGATGAAGGTAATGGAGTCCAGGTGTGAATCATAATGATCATAATCATGATGAGTGCCAGGTGTGCGTAATGATGAATCCCAGGACCGGTGGTTAGTACTCTGGCGATGTCGTATGCCGGAGGGGAGGAGCAGGAGCAGACGTGACAATTATACAGATACATGACTTATAATACTGTAAACATATACACTACCGTTCAAAAGGGATCACTTAGAAATGTCCTAGTTTTTGAAAGCAAAGCAATTTTTATGTCCATTAAAATAACATCAAATTGATCAGAGATATAGTGTAGACGTTGTTAATGTTGCAAATGACTATTGTAGCTGGAAAAGGCACATTTTTTATGGGATATCGACATAGGCGTACAGAGGCCCATTATCAGCAACCACTCCTGTGTTCCAATGGCACGTTGTGTTAGCTAATCCAAGTTTAGCATTTTAAAAGGCTAGTTGATCATTAGAAAACCCTTTTACAATTATGTTAGCACAGCTGAAAGCTGTTGTGCTAAATAAAGAAGCAATAAAACGGTCCTTCTTTAGACTAGTTGAGTGTCTGGAGCATCCACATTTGTGGGTTCGATTACAGGCTCAAAATGTCCAGAAACAAAGACCTTTCTTCTGAAACTCGTCAGTCTATTCTTGTTCTAAGAAATGAAGACTATTCCATGCGATACATTTCCAAGAAACTGAAGACGCTGTGTATTACTCCCTTCACAGAACAGTGCAAACTGGCTCTAACCAGAATAGAAAGAGGAGTGCGAGGCCCTGGTGCACAACTGAGCAAGAGGAAAAGTACATTAGTGTCTAGTTTGAGAAACAGCCCATCTTAATCTTTTATTTTTATTGGCTAGTCTGAGATATGTGTTTTTCTTTGCAACTCTGCCTAGAAGGCCAGCATCCCGGAGTCACCTCTTCACTGTTGATGCTGAGACTAGTGTTTTGCGGGTACTATTTAGGGTTAGGGTTAGGGTATAATATGGACGTGGTCTTTTTCCAAATAGGGCTATCTTCTGTATACCCCTTACCTGGTCACAACACAACTGATTGGCTCAAATGCATTAAGAAGGAAATAAATTCCACAAATTAACTTTTAAGAAGGCACACATGTTAATTGAAATGCATTCCATGTGACTACCTCATGAATCTGGTTGAGAGAATGCCAAGAGTGTGCAAAGCTGTCATCAAGGCAAAGGGTGGCTATTTGAAGAATCTAAAATCTAAAATATATTTTGATTTGTTTAACACTTTTTTGGTTACCACATGATTTCCTATGTGGTATTTCATAGTTTTTGTCTTCACTATTATAGTCAAAATCAAGAAAAACCAAACAGAATTTACCCAGAACGTGGTTACCATGTTCTCAGAATATTCAATAGTAATGTTCTAGGCACATTTCATAGGAACGTTGAAAGAACATTTTTCTGTCAATATCAGGGAGATTCTATTCCCCTGGAGGTTTATGTCTAGATCCCATCTTGTTCCATTGTACAGCCCTAAAGTCGTTTTTAGGACGTCACCTGATGGTCCCAAAGAAACGTTCTCCGGAAAATGTGCTTTTTCACACATCACCCCTTGATATTGTTGCCGAGCCCATCAAGGCCCAGATTGGTGAACCACTGATTCACTCACAGCTCTTTGTTTGTTGGCAAGGTTAGGAGGACATACACACACACAAACAGTGCTTTTAAAATACAATGTTTTCAATGTACACATTGGACAAACTTTGACATACATCATTACATTGCGCCTGTTCATTTATACAGTAATTATTATTCAACCAGGAGCAACTTTTCACGGCAGTGTATACATTTGAGTATGTGGTTACATCCAATGACCTCCCGTACCCTGGTCACGTGCCCTGGTCCCGTGCCCTGCGGCTCGCCGTTCGCACTACCTGTCAGTAACGTCAGAGAGGTCAGGAGCTTTCTGCAACAGTTGCCTGCTTAAGGAGACATCTCCATACTCATTTTAGTTGGGTGTATATTAGGCCTAACCATCTGAGATCTGTATCATCAGCAGCCAGTCAACATCTCTTCTTTCCTCTCCTCTCCCTCTCTTTCCTCTCTTTCCTCTCCCTCCTCTCCCTCTCTTTCCTCTCCTCTCCCTCTCTCTCCTCTCGCTCTCTTTCCTCTCCTCTCCCTCTCTTTCCTCTCTTTCCTCTCCCTCCTCTCCCTCTCTTTCCTCTCCTCTCCCTCTCTCTCCTCTCCCTCTCTTTCCTCTCTTTCCTCTCCCTCCTCTCCCTCTCTTTCCTCTCCTCTCCCTCTCTCTCCTCTCCCTCTCTTTCCTCTCCTCTCCCTCTTTCCTCTCCTCTCCCTCTCTTTCCTCTCCTCTCCCTCTCTCCTCTCCCTCTCTTTCCTCTCCTCTCCCTCTCTTTCCTCGCCTCTCCCTCTTTCCTCTCCTCTCCCTCTCTCTCCTCTCCCGCTCTTTCCTCTCCTCTCCTGCTCTTTCCTCTCCTCTCCCTCTCTCTCCTCTCCCTCTCTTTCCTATCCTCTCCCTCTCTCTCCTCTCCCTCTCTCTCCTCTCCTCTCCCTCTCTCTCTCCTCTCCTCTCCCTCTCTCTCCTCTCCTCTCCCCCTCTCTCCTCTCTTCTCCCTTTCTCTCCTCTCTTCTCCCTCTCTCTCCTCTCCCTCTCTCTCCTCTCCCTCTCTCTCCTCTCCCTCTCTTTCCTCTCCTCTCCCTCTCTCTCCTCTCCCTCTCTCTCCTCTCCCTCTCTCTCCTCTCCTCTCCCTCTATCTCCTCTCCCTCTCTTTCCTCTCCTCTCCTCTCCCTCTCTCTCCTCTCCTCTCCCTCTCTCTCCTCTCCCTCTCTCTCCTCTCCCTCTCTCTCCTCTGCCTCTCTCTCCTCTCCCTCTCTTTCCTCTCCTCTCCCTCTCTCTCCTCTCCCTCTCTCTCTCTCCTCTCCCTCTCTTTCCTCTCCTCGTTCCTCTACCATCTCTCTGTGTCTCTGTGTTTCTCTGTCTCTCTCCTCTCTCTCCTCTCCTCTCCCTCTCTCTCCTCTCCCTCTCTTTCCTCTCCTCGTTACTCTCCCATCTCCCTGTGTCTCTCTGTTTCTCTCTCTCTCTCCTCTCCCTCTCTTTCCTCTCCTCGTTCCTCTCCCATCTCCCTGTGTCTCTCTGTTTCTCTGTCTCTCTCCTCTCCCTCTCTTTCCTCTCCTCTCCCTCTCTTTCCTCTCCTCTCCCTCTCTCTCCTCTCTCTCCTCTCCTCTCCTCTCCCCTCTCTTTCCTCTCCTCGTTACTCTCCCATCTCCCTGTGTCTCTCTGTTTCTCTCTCTCTCTCTCTCCCTCTCTTTCCTCTCCTCGTTCCTCTCCCATCTCCCTGTGTCTCTCTGTTTCTCTGTCTCTCTCCTCTCCCTCTCTTTCCTCTCCTCTCCCTCTCTCTCCTCTCCCTCTCTCTCCTCTCCCTCTCTTTCCTCTCCTCGTTCCTCTCCCATCTCCCTGTGTCTCTCTGTTTCTCTGTCTCTCTCCTCTCCCTCTCTTTCCTCTCCTCTCCCTCTCTTTCCTCTCCTCTCCCTCTCTCTCCTCTCCCTCTCTCTCCTCTCCCTCTCTTTCCTCTCCTCGTTCCTCTCCCATCTCCCTGTGTCTCTCTGTTTCTCTGTATCTCTCCACCATTGGATCTTACATTGTTCTATTCATTTAGCCTACGTTAGGCCCACGTTAATTGCATTTATTTCAATGTTTTCAAGAAGTAAAACGAATAGTCTGATAATTTACACATCAACGAAAGGTGTCTCATCTCAGCGAAATTGTCTTTGGATAGGCTCAAATGCATAAATGTCTTGACAGCTTTATGAAATGAAATAATACAGCCAATACAGGTTTTCAATCCACATCAAGGACAACTTCAAATGCCAACATCAAACTGGAAGTACAGTAGGCCTGTAACTGTAGCCGGCACATAACAGCTTAGCAATGGAAATCACACTTATTGTATACCAATGTACACTAGGTGACCAAAAACACCAAACACCACAACTACTACATATTGACAAATTATAGCCTAACTATAAAACGTGGGTGAGCATCCACACTGAAGGAAAGTTTATCGTTCTACAGTAGGCCTACATCTGTCAAGCCAGGTCAGCCAACTTAGCTAACTTAGCTCATCAACTTAGCCAGGGAAACCCAAACAGTAAGCTATTATCGGTTGTGACACCTTTCATTATGTGACAATGGATAGGCTAAAAGGTAGACTACAGAATGTATTGGAATATAATCAAATAACAAGGATCCTATTGCAACCATAGTTGGCACTAGACTATCACCAGCTGCTGTCTCGTTAAACCATCAATGGACGCTAAATTCACCCGCACAGCTGATGTCAATTGCAACCGTTATTGGTCAACTAATTAACACTCCCTAAAAGATGATGTCGGTCTTACCTTAGTCCTGCGTGCAACCGAAGTCTTTCAAGATATGTTTTCCCTCTGGTTGGTAATATCATTATCATCATTAGTCCTTTTTGAACAGACTACATTTAAGTCATTTAGCAGGGTGATTTCTTTTGGACAAATTTCGTACAATTGAAATAAACTGTTTCCTTGTTTACCACAGCAGGGATTGAACAAAATGTGCCAGAAGGGGCGTGGGCCGGAATCAAACCCATGCTGACACGGAATTTCAGGATGCACAGGAAACATTTTCCATGACAAAAGAGTGATCAAATTAAGATCCAACATCTGTAGTTTTTCCGAGCCAATGTGCTTCTGCCTCTGCATTGCTTCCTCTTTGAGTTTTTAGACTGGGCATCTGTAAAGTACTTTGTGATAGCTGCTGATGTAAAAAGGGGCTTTAAACATACATTTGATTGATTAATTGAGGTCTGGACCATTATGGCACAGGGATGTATTGCACTTTCCCAGTACATTGCATATCACTCACTCCAGTAGGTTGTAGTAAACATCACTGACATCATTGAGTGGTTGATGCTGATTGGTTGTTTCTGCCAGGTTAACTACGGCACTGACGTATAGTTGATCAAGGAGGGAGGAGCCAGAGAGCTTTGACGGCATTGTGACCAATCTGAGAGATGTCGTCATAGCAGCAACAGGAGCTGACTGTGCGCCCCTCCTCTTCACTGACCCCCAGGCCAAGGTCATTGGAACTGTTCACAAACGTGAGGGTCTAGATACCGTAATGCAGTAGTAATTCCCCAGAAACATGCCCGGTGCATCAGTCTAAAGTGTCCCCCTCTGTGTTTCCCTCTCTCAGGGTGGAAAGAAACCCATATGGATGTTGCCATAGCTACAGTCAACGCCATGGTGACCGGGTTCGGCAGCAGCATGTGGGATGTCACTGTAGTGATCAGGCCATCGGTGGGGGCCTGTTGTTTTACGCTGTAGAGAGAGCAGGCTGTTCTAATCTATCTACCTTGACTGTGTTCTTGGCATGGCTGAGGCCAGGCCTCATATCAACATACAACTAACCACCAGGTAAGTGTGGCCAACTGTACAAAGTTTAGACAATACTTACTATTGTCTTTCTGTGACTTTGATAGAGGAAAATATAGTTTAGATGATCAATTATGTATACTTTAATGATTAGAACCATTCATGCTAATACTATTATGTTATGATTTGAAAAGTATGGGTTCTTAATTGTACTGTTACTGAAAATGTAAGCAGAAATTAATTGTGTCTGTGTCTCCTGGGAAAGTTTTAAAGCAGAGATAAGATAGTACTTCAAACAGATAAGAATGTTTTGGTTGGATTCCATTAGCAGAGAGAAGTATATCCTTTAGGCAGGTTGGAATGTAGTTTATGAGGGGAGTGAAACTATCTCCAGGACCGAATACTACGCCATTGTAAGACTGGGAGAGGGGGTGTAACTGATGACGTCATTTTATGTCTTCAGATTTAAAATGTAATGTTCTTTGTATTTTGGGTCAGTACTCATCAAGAATAAATGCTGAACTTGTTTTTTACGACTGGTCTCTTGCTAATTCATGCAAATGATAAACTTACAACTTATCATGAATTAGAAATGAGTGCGAATTTAATTGGTTTTGGCAATAAAACATAAGGTCATTTAAAATTCCTCTATCAGACTTATTGCCCTTTAATCACTAAGAAAAAGCATTGAATCCCAGTTTTAAAAATAAAACCACAGGGTTAATAATGAGGTCACTGTGAGGTCAAACTATGATGTGGTTTTTATGATAGGTACTGCTAGGCTGGATAGTCTCCTGATTGACATCCTACAGGCTGTCGCCGGGTTACCGTTCTCCATGATTCATTACCATAGCATGAGTTACCCCCCAGCCACTCATCTGATTGAATACACAAAGGTCATGACCTGGGAGCGATCTCTGTGATTGGATACTGGTTGTTTGGGGTGATACTGTTAGAGTGAAATTATCATTACCCCCATCAGGTTAGTGGATTACCAATCTAACCAGCAGAAGGATGGAGAGTTAAAATAAAGGGGCAGCATTTGTTCTGAATATTTCATCCTAGGGGCATGCTGCTGACCATTGAATACAGAAATTAGAATCATCTCCACATTGCTTAGGTCAGGGTCTCCTTTCCTCTCCCCTGTGTTTTTAAACCTCCATGTTCTCCATTCCAGAATACTTCTCCAGAGGGGTGGGGTCTTGCCTGAGCGTATCCATGACGACACGCTGAATGACAGGCCGAGCGTGACCCTATGCACATCCTCTCACCTGAGGCCTTCTTCTCCCGCGTCAGGGACGGGCTTAACTTTGGAACACAGGTGGGCTTCCTGTGGATGGACTAACTGGAACTACTGACTGTTGTATACATTCAGCCATATCTGTCTGTTGCATCCAACACAAAAAGGATAGATTCCAGAATAAAACATTTTCAAATATGTATTTTTTTAACCTTTATTTAACTAGGCAATATACTGTATATTCACTTCATATTCATACACTTAATGTTTCAGTCATTGTGTAATACAGTAGCAGTAACTCTCAAAGGGTGGCGATAAATGCTTTGTTTGTTCATCTTTGTCTCAATCTCTACATTTGAAAGATCTCAGGAATCACGTCATTATGAATAGCCTACGTGGCGTGCACATAAATGAAAACCCAATATAGAACGTTTGATTTAAAGAAACTGAATAGCAAGGCATATAAAGTCACTAGTTCAGATCTTGTATCACTTTAGTGTGTGTTTTATGATGCCACGCTCTATTAAAGCTACTGCTAAACACATCATAACTGCGTTGTGAATTTCCACACCAGCTAATTTAATTAAACCTGACTAATTAAGACCAACTGCTGTGCTTAATCTGTCCTAACATAATAACCACACAGAGACAGAGGGGGGAGAGAGAGGTGGAGGGAGGGGGAAGGCAGAGAGAGGTGGAGGGAGGGGGAAGGCAGAGAGAGGTGGAGGGAGGGGGGCAGAGGCAGAGAGAGGTGGAGGGAGGGGAAGGCAGAGAGAGGGGAGGAGAGGGGGAAGGCAGAGAGGGGTGGAGGGAGGGGGAAGGCAGAGGGGTGGAGAGGGAGGGAGAGGGGTGGAAGGCAGAGAGGTGGAGGGAGGGGGAAGGCAGAGAGGGGTGGAGGGAGGGGGAAGGCAGAGAGAGGTGGAGGGAGGGGGAAGGCAGAGAGAGAGAGGACATATTACAGTGTATATAGGTTGTGTTGTTGTAGATAGTGGACACTAGGGGGCAGTCTTAGCTGTGTTATAAGTAGGTGTGTTTTGCTGGGAGAATGAGACACAGGGATATCCTAGCTAACAATTTTAGGGGGAGAGAACATTTTTGTAATGTTACCCGTAAGGTTCCCATAATGTTTGAGTCCAGTTCGACAGTATTTATGTTGGCAAAAACCTCTTCCATCATTGTTCCAGTCCCGACAAAATAATGGTGTCCAGACCTGTTGCCCTCAATCATCATGAAAACCTTTGGGCTCCTGGTACTGTCCCATCTGAAAACCTTCACTGATGCCTCCCTCCACCCACGGCAGTTTGCCTACAGAGCTAACAGGTCTGTGGACGACTCTGTCAACATGGGCCTACACTACAACACCTATGCAAGGATATTATTTGTGGACATTAGCTCTCCGTTCAATACCATCATCCCAGAATTTCTAAAAAACAAACTCTCCCAGCTTAATGTGTCCAGCTCCATGTGTCCAGCTCCATCTGTCAGCAGATCACTGAATTCCTGACCAACAGGAGGCAACAAGTGAAGCTGGGAAACACCTTTCGGACTATTTATCCCTCAGCACCGGAGAGCTGCAAGGATGCTGCTCTCACCTCACCTCTACTCACTCTACACCAATGACTGCACCTCCAACAACGCATCTGTCCAACTACTCAGGTTTTCAGATGACACCAATCTGGTCGGTCTCATCACCAACAGCAATGAGTCTATGCACCGTAGAGTGGCCTAGTGTAGTCGCAATAACCTGGAATTCAACACAGAAAAAAAACGTGGAAATGGTGATTGACTTCAGAAAGCGCCCCCCAACATCTCTCCCCCTCGAGAGTGATGGCTCAGCTGTTAGCACGGCTGAATCAGTCAAATTCCTGTGGATCATAATCTCCCACAACCTCAAGTGGGAGGACAACATCACCAATAAGGCACACCAGGGGATGTACTACTTGCAGCATCTGAAAAAGCTCAATATTTCCATGTCAACCCTGATCCGATTTTACCATCTTCACCTCCTCCATCACCAAACTGCAACACATTGTCTACAGAGCAGGTCATCTGCTGCCACCTGCCCTCCATCAAGGTCCTGCACTGACTTCAGGGCAAGGAAGCCTGCAGGAAAGATCATTGCCAACCCCAACCCGATCACCCCCTCCTCAGGTAGGCACCTCCCGCCACCTGGACAGTTTCTTCCCTTGGGCTGTGACCCTCACCAACCGGCCATCTGGCCCAGAGAGACTAAAGGACTATGCTGTGAGGTGTGGAAACTGTTACTTTTATTTATTTATTTTTGTTGCTTTTTGTGCTATTGCTCTGTCTGCGCGCTACGTGTTGCTTGTTCTATGTTGCTCTGTCTGCGCGCTACGTGTTGCTTGTTCTATGTTGCTCTGTCTGCGCGCTACGTGTTGCTTGTTCTATGTTGCTCTGTCTGCGCGCTACGTGTTGCTTGTTCTATGTTGCTCTGTCTGTGTGCTACATGTTGCTTGTTCTATGTTGCTCTGTCTGCGCGCTACGTGTTGCTTGTTCTATGTTGCTCTGTCTGCGCGCTACGTGTTGCTTGTTCTATGTTTCTCTGTCTGCGTGCTACGTCTTGCTTGTTCTATGTTGCTATATCTGCGTGCTACGTGATGCTTGTTCTATGTTTCTATATCTGCGCTCTACGTGATGCTTGTTCTATGTTTCTATATCTGCGCTCTACGTGATGCTTGTTCTATGTTTCTATATCTGCATGCTACGTGTTGCTTGTTCTATGTTGTTCTGCATGTGCTCACTGTTCATTGTTTGTTTGTCTGTATTGTAATTGTTTTTGATTGCCGGCTAAAACCGGCACTTTTGTTGATTAATGTACACTGTCCCTGTAAAAAAAAAAGATTCAACTCAGATACATATTTTGACACTGTATATCAACCCACTGTACATGTGTATTTCTGCTCATTCTCATACTGTAGCTCCATGCTCACTCTACCTAGTTGTACATAATGTATGTAGACTTTGTTTGAACTCTGTCTGTATTGCATCTCTAAATGTTAAATGTTGTTTATCACGAGCAGCACCTTTATCACCAAGTAAAATTCTGAGTATGTGTAAATTAATAAAGGTGATTCTGATCCTAATAACCTATTTAGCATGCTTTTGTGTAAGTTAGGAAAACATTCCCTTAATGTCAAACAGAACTTAACCAGAATGTGGTTAACATGTGCTGTTGTGCCGTCATACCGCTCAGGAAGGAGACGCTAGTAGGTAGGCTAGTTGAGAACACCTTTATTTAACCAGGTAGGCTAGTTGAGAACACCTTTATTTAACCAGGTAGGCTAGTTGAGAACACCTTTATTTAACCAGGTAGGCTAGTTGAGAACACCTTTATTTAACCAGGTAGGCTAGTTGAGAACACCTTTATTTAACCAGGTAGGCTAGTTGAGAACACCTTTATTTAACCAGGTAGGCTAGTTGAGAACACCTTTATTTAACCAGGTAGGCTAGTTGAGAACACCTTTATTTAACCAGGTAGGCTAGTTGACACCTTTATTTAACCAGGTAGGCTAGTTGAGAACACGTTCTCATTTACAACTGCGACCTGGCCAAGATAAAGCATAGCAGTGTGAACAGACAACACAGAGTTAAACATGGAGTAAACAATTAACAAGTCAATAACACAGTAATAATAATAATAATAATATAATAATAATACGTAGGAAAAAAAATAATACAGTAGGAAAAAAAAGTCTATATACATTGTGTGCAAAAGGCATGAGGAGGTAGGTGAATAATTACAATTTTGCAGATTAACACTGGAGTGATAAATGATCAGATGGTCATGTACAGGTAGAGATATTGGTGTGCAAAAGAGAAGAAAATAAATAAATAAAAACAGTATGGGGATGAGGTAGGTAAAAATGGGTGGGCTATTTACGGATAGACTATGTACAGCTGCAGCGATCGGTTAGCTCTCTTAGAGATGAACTACTTTGGTGCGAAAAGTGCAAATCAATCCCAGAACAACAGCAAAGCACCTTGTGAAGACGCTGGAGGAAACAGGTACAAAAGTATCTATATCCACAGTTTAAACGAGTCCTATGTCGACATAAGGCTGCTCAGCAAGGAAGAAGACACTGCTCCAAAACCGCCATAAAAAAGCCAAACTGTGGTTTGCAACTGCACATGGGGACAAAGATCGTACTTTCTGGAGAAATGTCCTCTGGTCTGATGAAACAAAAAATATAACTGTTTGGCCCTAATGACCATCGATCGTTATGTTTCGAGGAAAAAGCGGGAGGATTGTAAGCCGAAGAACACCATCCCAACCGTGAAGCACGGGGGTGGCAGCATCATGTTGTGGGGGTGCTTTGCTGCAGGAGGAACTGGTGCACTTCACAAAATAGATGACTACATGAGGTAGGAAAATTATGTGGATATATTGAAGCAACACCTCAAGACATCAGCTAGGAAGTTAAAGCTTGGTCGCAAATGGGTCTTCCAAATGGACAATGATCCCAAGTATACATCCAAAGTTGTGGCAAAATGGCTTATGGACAACAAAGTCAAGGTATTGGAGTGGTCATCACAATGCCCTGAACTCAATCCTATAGAGAATTTGTGTCCAGAACTGAAAAGGCATGTGCGAGCAAGGAGGCCTACAAACCTGACTCAGTTACATCAGCTCTGTCAGGAGGAATGGGCCAAAATTCACCCAATTTATTGAGGGAAGCTTGTGGAAGGCTACCCGAAACGTTTGACCCAAGTTAAACAATTTAAAGGCAATGCTATCAAATACTAATTGAGTGTATGTAAACTTCTGACCCACTGGGAATGTGATGAAAGAAATAAAAGCTGAAATAAATAATTATCTCAATTATTATTCTGACATTTCACATTCTTAAAATAAAGTGGTGATCATAACTGACCTAAGACAGGGAATATTTACTAGGATTAAATGTCAGGAATTGTGAAAAACTGAGTTTAAATGTATTTGGCTAAGGTGAATGAAAAACTTCCTACTTCAACTGTATCTCCGGCCCTTATATTTAGCCGCACAATGAAGTGTTTCACCATTTTATTTTCATGACAACCAGGACTACAAGTAGAACACAAAACAAGTTGAAAAACAGTTGAATTAGTTGAATTAATTTGTTTTATTGACAAATGTCAATAAAAAAATAAGCACAAAGCAACATGAATGAATTCCTAAGCATAGAAATTGTTTGCTCATTGGGAATTGAATATCCAACAAGTCAGTGACAACTGTGTGGAGTTTGTGACAGCAACTATGTGAGCTTATTACAGTATTATAGACACTCTGTCCTTGTATTTCCTATGGTCTTCTGTGTAGAACAAGGATGGGCAACTGGCCCCTCGTTTGAAGGCCCTCGGATCAATTCCCCCCAAAACAATTTTATAGTAGACTAAACAAGGTGTCATTTCAAAATTTGGTTGTGCATCAGCAGTTTTACCCTTGTTATGTCAGTCACTGATCGTCAGTCAGCTAACCTTTTTTAGATTGCTAAGTTAGTTTTGCGGCCAGCTATCTAAACTTGTTATCACGGTCAGTCTCAGTCAGATATTATATTAAAAACCACAAACATTTCTCTCCACCCTATGGCATGATATGTAGAATTACAGGAAATTAGCTGTAAAAGGTATGGAGGTGCGTATGGATGAGGGCACGCAGACCCGTGTGAGGCCTCTCATGATGAGTTCACCTTTTTTGTGGCCACACCCCCAACAAAGTTGCTTACCTTCTAAGGACTCTTGTGTAGCTTGTGAGCGTCATAGAGGAAAACATGTTACATATGCAGGACAGTCTCAGCTTTTCATAGATACCGTAAATCAAACCATTTGGAGAATCAAACCAGAGAATATCTTTAATATCTTATATTCTGAGAACATGGCAACCATGTTCTTTGTGTGTATGGTGTGACGTTGATTATATATTCTCCTAACCCTCAGAAAACTGGACACATGAATGTTCTTGCAACGTTCCCATGAAACGTGCCTGAAAACAAGACTCCCCAAATTGTATCAGCATATCGATTACGCAACCAGGGCTGGAAAAACCTTGGATCATTGCTATTCTAACTTCTGTGACGCATATAAGGCCCTGCCTCGCTCTCCTTTCGGAAAAGCTGACCACGACTCCATTTTGTTGCTCCCTGCCTACAGACAGAAACTAAAACAAGAAGCTCCCGCGCTGAGGTCTGTTCAACGCTGGTCCGACCAATCTGATTCCACACTCCAAGACTGCTTCCATCACGTGGACTGGGATATGTTTCGTATTGCATCAAACAACAACATTGACGAATACGCTGATTCGGTGAGCGAGTTCATTAGAACGTGAGTTGAAGATGTCGTTCCCATAGCAACGATTAAAACATTCCCAAACCAGAAACCGTGGATTGATGGCATTATTCGTGTGAAACTGAAAGCACGAACCACTGCTTTTAATCAGGGCAAGGTGACCGGAAACATGACCGAATAGACAAAGTAGAATCTCAATTCAACGGCTCTGACACAAGAGGTATGTGGCAGGGTCTACAGTCAATCACGGATTACAAAAAGAAAACCAGCCCCGTCACGGACAAGGATGTCTTGCTCCCAGGCAGACAAAATAACTTTTTTGCTTGCTTTGAGGACAATACAGTGCCACTGACACAGCCCGCAACCAAAACATGCGGACTCTCTCTCACTGCAGCCGACGTGAAGAAAACGTTTAAACGTGTTAACCCTCGCAAGGCTGCAGGCCAGGCGGCATCCCCAGCCGCGCCCTCAGAGCATACGCAGACCAGCTGGCTGGTGTGTTTACGGACATATTCAATCAATCCCTTTCCCAGTCTGTTGTTCCCACATGCTTCAAGAGGGCCACCATTGTTCCTGTTCCCAAGAAAGCTAAACGACTACCGCCCCGTAGCACTCACTTCCGTCATCATGAAGTGCTTTGAGAGACTAGTCAAGGACCATATCACCTCCACCCTACCTGACACCCTAGACCCACTCCAATTTGCTTACCGCCCAAATAGGTCCACAGACGATGCAATCTCAACCACACTGCATACTGCCCTAACCCATCTGGACAAGAGGAATACCTATGTGAGAATGCTGTGTTCATCGACTACAGCTTGGCATTTAACACCATAGTATCCTCCAAGCTCGTCATCAAGCTCGAGACCCTGGGTCTCGACCCCGCCCTGTGCAACTGGGTACTGGACTTCCTGACGGGCCACCCCCAGGTGGTGAGGGTAGGCAACAACATCTCCAACCCGCTGATCCTCAACACTGGGGCCCCACAAGGGTGCGTTCTGAGCCCTCTCCTGTACTCCCTGTTCACCCACGGCTGCGTGGCCACGCACGCCTCCAACTCAATCATCAAGTTTGCAGACGACACAACAGTGGTAGGCTTGATTACCAACAACGACGAGACGGCCTACAGGGAGGAGGTGAGGGCCCTCGGAGTGTGGTGTCAGGAAAATAACCTCACACTCAACATCAACAAAACTAAGGAGATGATTGTGGACTTCAGGAAACAGCAGAGGGAACACCCCCTTATCCACATCGATGGAACAGTAGTGGAGAGGGTAGTAAGTTTTAAGTTCCTCGGCATACACATCACAGACAAACTGAATTGGTCCACCCACACAGACAGCATCGTGAAGAAGGTGCAGCAGCACCTCTTCAACCTCAGGAGGCTGAAGAAATTTGGCTTGTCACCAAAAGCACTCACAAACTTCTATAGATGCACAATCGAGAGCATCCTGGCGGGCTGTTTCACCGCCTGGTACGGCAACTGCTCCGCCCACAACCGTAAGGCTCTCCAGAGGGTAGTGAGGTCTGCACAACGCATCACCGGGGGCAAACTACCTGCCCTCCAGGACACCTCCACCACCCGATGTCACAGGAAGGCCATAAAGATCATCAAGGACAACAACCACCCGAGCCACTGCCTGTTCACCCCGCTATCATCCAGAAGGTGAGGTCAGTACAGGTGCATCAAAGCTGGGACTGAGAGACTGAAAAACAGCTTCTATCTCAAGGCCATCAGACTGTTAAACAGCCACCACTAACATTGAGTGGCTGCTGCCAACACACTGACTCAACTCCAGCCACTTTAATAATGGGAATTGATGGGAAATTATGTAAAATATATCACTAGCCACTTTAAACAATGCTACCTAATATAATGTTTACATACCCTACATTATTCATCTCATATGTATATGTATATACTGTACTCTATATCATCTACTGCATCTTTATGTAATACATGTATCACTAGCCACTTTAACTATGCCACTTTGTTTACATACTCATCTCATATGTATATACTGTACTCGATACCATCTACTGTATCTTGCCTATGCCGTTCTGTACCATCACTCATTCATATATCTTTATGTACATATTCTTTATCCCCTTACACTTGTGTCTATAAGGTAGTAGTTTTGGAATTGTTAGCTAGATTACTTGTTGGTTATTACTGCATTGTCGGAACTAAAAGCACAAGCATTTCGCTACACTCGCATTAACATCTGCTAACCATGTGTATGTGACAAATAACGATTTGATTTGATTTGATTTAGAACATTACTATTGAATATTCTGAGAACATGGTAACCACGTTCTGGTAAGTTCTGTTTGACATTAAGGGAACGGTCTCTTGGAAACAGTCCTAACACATCACTGGAACATTCCTATGAAAACATGAGTTAATGGCCTAATTAGACTGGTAAGGGAATGTTCTCTCAAGTGTGTCAGATGACAGTGTGTAAGTTGAGGAGTGTCCGTGTTAAAGCCCCAGTGCAGCCATTTTTATATTGATATCAAATCCTTTATGGGTAACAATTGAGTAGCCTACCTTACTGTAATAGATTTCCATTCAAATGGGCAATAATTGCTTTTTAACAAAAAAACTATTTCTCAAGCTAGACATTTGCTAGGACTATCTGGGAGTGTGGAGGGGGAAGTTGAAAACGAGGGTTTGAAACAGTTATTGGTCTACTAACCAATTTATAACATGGTGATGTCAGGTCCCGTGTAGATTGTATTTTCAACCAGCAACGATCAGGAAATAACATTTTTACAGTGTTAGTTTCATCAGCTGTTGTATAATATATAAAACACAGGCAAAACTGGTTTTTGACTGCACTGCCCCTTTAATGATAGAGGCTATCACACCATCATCCTGACAGAACAGCAGATGATGTCTCTCTCTCACACAAACACATATAGAGCAGATTACATTTACATTACATTTAAGTCATTTAGCAGACGCTCTTATCCAGAGCGACTTACAAATTGGTGCAATCACCTTATGACATCCAGTGGGACAGTCACTTAACAATAGTGCATCTAAAACTTAGGGGGGGTGGGGTGAGAGGGATTACTTAACCTATCCTAGGTATTCCTTAAAGAGGTGGGGTTTCAGGTGTCTCCGGAAGGTGGTGATTGACTCCGCTGTCCTGGCGTCGTGAGGGAGTTTGTTCCACCATTGGGGGGCCAGGGCAGCGAACAGTTTTGACTGGGCTGAGCGGGAGCTGTACTTCCTCAGTGGTAGGGAGGCGAGCAGGCCAGAGGTGGATGAACGCAGTGCCCTTGTTTGGGTGTAGGGCCTGATCAGAGCCTGGAGGTACTGAGGTGCCGTTCCCCTCACAGCTCCGTAGGCAAGCACCATGGTCTTGTAGCGGATGCGAGCTTCAACTGGAAGCCAGTGGAGAGAACGGAGGAGCGGGGTGACGTGAGAGAACTTGGGAAGGTTGAACACCAGACGGGCTGCGGCGTTCTGGATGAGTTGAAGGGGTTTAATGGCACAGGCAGGGAGCCCAGCCAACAGCGAGTTGCAGTAATCCAGACGGGAGATGACAAGTGCCTGGATTAGGACCTGCGCCGCTTCCTGTGTGAGGCAGGGTCGTACTCTGCGGATGTTGTAGAGCATGAACCTACAGGAACGGGCCACCGCCTTGATGTTAGTTGAGAACGACAGGGTGTTGTCCAGGATCACGCCAAGGTTCTTGGCGCTCTGGGAGGAGGACACAATGGAGTTGTCAACCGTGATGGCGAGATCATGGAACGGGCAGTCCTTCCCCGGGAGGAAGAGCAGCTCCGTCTTGCCGAGGTTCAGCTTGAGGTGGTGATCCGTCATCCACACTGATATGTCTGCCAGACATGCAGAGATGCGATTCGCCACCTGGTCATCAGAAGGGGAAAGGAGAAGATTAATTGTGTGTCGTCTGCATAGCAATGATAAGAGAGACCATGTGAGGTTATGACAGAGCCAAGTGACTTGGTGTATAGCGAGAATAGGAGAGGGCCAAGAACAGAGCCCTGGGGGACACCAGTGGTGAGAGCGCGTGGTGAGGAGACAGATTCTCGCCACGCCACCTGGTAGGAGCGACCTGTCAGGTAGGACGCAATCCAAGCGTGAGCCGCGCCGGAGATGCCCAACTCGGAGAGGGTGGAGAGGAGGATCTGATGGTTCACAGTATCGAAGGCAGCCGATAGATCTAGAAGGATGAGAGCAGAGGAGAGAGAGTTAGCTTTAGCAGTGCGGAGCGCCTCCGTGATACAGAGGAGAGCAGTCTCAGTTGAATGACTAGTCTTGAAACCTGACTGATTTGGATCAAGAAGGTCATTCAGAGAGAGATAGCGGGAGAGCTGGCCAAGGACGGCACGTTCAAGAGTTTTGGAGAGAAAAGAAAGAAGGGATACTGGTCTGTAATTGTTGACATCGGAGGGATCGAGTGTAGGTTTTTTCAGAAGGGGTGCAACTCTCGCTCTCTTGAAGACGGAAGGGACGTAGCCAACGGTCAGGGATGAGTTGATGAGCGAGGTGAGGTAAGGGAGAAGGTCTCCGGAAATGGTCTGGAGAAGAGAGGAGGGGATAGGGTCAAGCGGGCAGGTTGTTGGGCGGCCGGCCGTCACAAGACGCGAGATTTCATCTGGAGAGAGAGGGGAGAAAGAGGTCAGAGCACAGGGTAGGGCAGTGTGAGCAGAACCAGCGGTGTCGTTTGACTTAGCAAACGAGGATCGGATGTCGTCGACCTTCTTTTCAAAATGGTTGACGAAGTCATCTGCAGAGAGGGAGGAGGGGGGGGAGGGGGCGGAGGATTCAGGAGGGAGGAGAAGGTGGCAAAGAGCTTCCTAGGGTTGGAGGCAGAAGCTTGGAATTTAGCGTGGTAGAAAGTGGCTTTAGCAGCAGAGACAGAGGAGGAAAATGTAGAGAGGAGGGAGTGAAAGGATGCCAGGTCCGCAGGGAGGCGAGTTTTCCTCCATTTCCGCTCGGCTGCCCGGAGCCCTGTTCTGTGAGCTCGCAATGAGTCATCGAGCCACGGAGCGGGAGGGGAGGACCGAGCCGGCCTGGAGGATAGGGGACATAGAGAGTCAAGGGATGCAGAGAGGGAGGAGAGGAGGGTTGAGGAGGCAGAATCAGGAGATAGGTGGGAGAAGGTTTGAGCGGAGGGAAGAGATGATAGGATGGAAGAGGAGAGAGTAGCGGGGGAGAGAGAGCGAAGGTTGGGACGGCGCGATACCATCCGAGTAGGGGCAGTGTGGGAGGTGTTGGATGAGAGCGAGAGGGAAAAGGATACAAGGCAGTGGTCGGAGACTTGGAGGGGAGTTGCAATGAGGTTAGTGGAAGAACAGCATCTAGTAAAGATGAGGTCGAGCGTATTGCCTGCCTTGTGAGTAGGGGGGAAGGTGAGAGGGTGAGGTCAAAAGAGGAGAGGAGTGGAAAGAAGGAGGCAGAGAGGAAAGAGTCAAAGGTAGACGTGGGGAGGTTAAAGTCGCCCAGAACTGTGAGAGGTGAGCCGTCCTCAGGAAAGGAGCTTATCAAGGCATCAAGCTCATTGATGAACTCTCCGAGGGAACCTGGAGGGCGATAAATGATAAGGATGTTAAGCTTGAAAGGGCTAGTAACTTTGACAGCATGGAATTCAAAGGAGGCGATAGACAGATGGGTAAGGGAGAAAGAGAGAATGACCACTTGGGAGAGATGAGGATCCCGGTGCCACCACCCCGCTGACCAGACGCTCTCGGGGTGTGCGAGAACACGTGGGCGGACGAAGAGAGAGCAGTAGGAGTAGCAGTGTTGTCTGTGGTGATCCATGTTTCCGTCAGGGCCAAGAAGTCGAGGGACTGGAGGGAGGCATGGGCTGAGATGAACTCTGCCTTGTTGACCGCAGATTGGCAGTTCCAGAGGCTACCGGAGACCTGGAACTCCACGTGGGTCGTGCGCGCTGGGACCACCAGAGTAGGGTGGCCGCGGCCACGCGGTGAGGAGCGTTTGTATGGTCTGTGCAGAGAGGAGAGAACAGGGATAAACCGACACATAGTTGACAGGCTACAGAAGAGGCTACGCTAATGCAAAGGAGATGGGAATGACAAGTGGACTACACGTCTCGAATGTTCAGAAAGTTAAGCTACGTAGCAAGAATCTTATTGACTAAAATGATTAAAATGATACAGTACTGCTGAAGTAGGTCAGCTGGCAGTGGGTGCGTTGTTGACACTACACTAATCAAGTCGTTCCGTTGAGTGTAATAGTTTCTGCAGTGTTGCTATTCGGGGGCTAGCAGGCTAGCTAGCAGTGTTGTTTACGTTACGTTGCGTTAAAAG
The DNA here is from genome assembly GCF_021184085.1 of Oncorhynchus gorbuscha. Classification (NCBI taxonomy): domain Eukaryota; kingdom Metazoa; phylum Chordata; class Actinopteri; order Salmoniformes; family Salmonidae; genus Oncorhynchus; species Oncorhynchus gorbuscha. Next base: position 95,545,075 of record NC_060173.1, read on the forward strand.
AACGACAATAGATGGCTAGCGAACCTAGAAAATCGCTCTAGACTCAGATCCCATGAAGTGTGTGTGTGACCCGATCAGGTCTTAGCACCTGTGGTGTAATAGGACCTGTCCAGATCTTGAATCATTAATCTGCCAGTGTAATTACTGACTGCATCACCTCAATCTGACTGACTGGACCAGTGTGGCGTGTATGTGTGTTTGTTGCATGTGTATGTGAATGCATGTAAATCCATATACTATAGGAAGAACACATTGTTGCATGTGTATGTGAATGCATGTAAATCCATATACTATAGGAAGAACACATTGTTGCATGTGTATGTGAATGCATGTAAATCCATATACTATAGGAAGAACACATTGTTGCATGTGTATGTGAATGCATGTAAATCCATATACTATAGGAAGAACACATTGTTGCATGTGTATGTGAATGCATGTAAATCCATATACTATAGGAAGAACACATTGTTGCATGTGTATGTGAATGCATGTAAATCCATATACTATAGGAAGAACACATTGTTGCATGTGTATGTATGTAAATCCATATAATAATAATAATATATGCCATTTAGCAGACGCTTTTATCCAAAGCGACTTACAGTCATGTGTGCATACATTCTACGTATGGGTGGTCCCGGGGATCGAACCCACTACCCTGGCGTTACAAGCGCCATGCTCTACCAACTGAGCTACAGAAGGACCACCATACTATAGGAAGAACACATTGTTGCAGCATTTTGCAGACATCAGTGTTAAATCCTTGCTAGTTTGTGTGTAAATGAATAGAGGCCTTTCTTAGAAGAGCCCCTGCCGGGATTACCCTGTCCCAATCTTGTCTCCCAATCTTCTCCTTTATGATTCAATGCTCCTTTCCACAGTGGTGTAAAGTACTTATACTTTAAAGTACCACTTAAATCGTTTTTTGGGGTATCTGTGCTTTACTATTTATATTTTTGACTTTTACTTCTCTACAAACCTAAAGAAAATAATGTACTTTTCCCCTGACAATACATTTTCCCTGACACCCAAAGGTATTAGTTACATTTTGAATGCTTAGCAGGACAGGAAAAAGGTCGAATTCACAGACTTATAAAGAGAACATCCTTGGTCATCCCTACTGCCATTGATCTGGCAGACTCACTAAACACACATGCTTCGTTTGTAAATGATGTCTGCGCGTTGGTGTGCCCCTGGCTATCCATACATTTAAAAATGTTGCAGTCTGTTTTGCTCAGTATAAGGATTTTTAAAATTATTTATACTTTTACTTTTTGATACATAAGTATATTTTAGCAACTACATTTACTTTTGATACCTAAGTATATTGTGGCAATGTCACGACTAACACCGATTCCTTTTTCTTTTCTGTTGGTTTTGTCTTCATTGTTTTCACCTGTATCTTATTTGTTGTTAATTAAGGGGCTATTTAAACTGCCAGATCCCGCCTGCTTTTGTGCGGGCTTATCCTTTATGTCAGTGGTGTATTATTGTTTTGCTCTTACGTGTTTGCTGTCCGTTATTTTCCCTGGTTGGGGGACTTATCGGTTTATTGGTCATTTTGCCTGGTTGGGGGACTTATCGGTTTATTGGTCATTTTGCCTGGTTGGGGCCTTATCGGTTTATTGGTCATTTTGCCTGGTTGGGGGACTTATCGGTTTATTGGTTATTTTGCCTGGTTGTTGGCTGGACCCAGCTGAATAAAACCTATTCATTGGAAGCACTGCTCTCTGGGCCTGACTCCACACCCACCACTCCTAGCGATCCGTGACAGGCAAACCAGGTTCGGTCAAGATGTTTACACAGATCAGACACGGACAGAATTGTATTAGCTCGGTTTCAAGGGTGTTTATTTAAATAATAACTAAAGAGAAAAGAATAGGACTCCAGGAGACCTCCTCTGGGAAAACTGCTTCAGGCCTCCGGGTCTCACTGTATCCTGTGGGGAACAAAAACCAAGCTCCCTCCGTTATCTCTGGTACTCAGCACGACTGCACACGAGTAATCTCTCTTCCCCAGTCCCCACCCCCATGGGCTGCCCTTCTGCCCGTAGGGGAATGGCCTCGGGATACTGGGTGACATAATCTACAATTACCAGGATGTACCATTGTTCTCGTGCTATTTTTACCAGGGGTGCCACTATGTCCATGGCGATGCGTGTAACTGGTCGGCGATCCGTTCCTGGGTATTCCCAGGCGCGCCCCCAACAGATGGGTGTTGGCCAGCTGAAGAACAGTCCCCACATACCTTTAGGGCAGCAACAGTACCTCTCAAAGTTCCCCCTGTTGGTGCAACACCTGATACAAAGGCTTATCCTTGATTTGGAAATGGGGGTATCCCCAGTCACTCACCCCCGGAAGTAGCTGGCCATCCACCGGCTTTCAAGTTCGGATCCTCCACTGGGCAGGCCCAAACTGTCCCCTCAGTTGGCCCATGGTGGGTGTCTCGGCTGGTCCCTCGAAATCGATGAGGGGGAGGATGGGCTCCTCCTCCAGTTGTTCACCAGGGCGGTCGGTTTCCGGCACCCCCTCGGACTCTGATTACGGACACGTAGATATGGGTTTGTCAACCGTTTGTTTCTGGGCCACGCAGGAAATAGGTCGTCCTCACTCTTGTCTCCCGCTGGCTCGTACCCTTTTCCTTAGCTCGTGCCTCCACCCTCAGCTCGTGCCTCCACATTGCCTCAAACAACGGAAAATCTCGTCCCACGAGATGGAGTACCGGCAACTCGGGTACGGCAGCCACACTCATCTGGCAGCTCCCTTGTGGCATCACGATGTTGGCCTTTATGTTCAGATACTGTTTGGGGTCACCATGGACACAGGAAACTGATATCTCCCCACCATGTTCAGTCCCCTGGGACAACAGGCTCGTAGCTACGAGCGGATCCAGACTCCCGGAGTCCAATAGAGCTTCGGTGTCGTGTCGGTCGACTTTCACCGGGACCATAGGTCTGCGGTGCGCCCAACAGGAGGTGATGTAGTTCACTGCGTGGCCCACCTCGCCTCCCGGGTTCTCTGATGGCATTGACTCCTCTCGAGCTGGGCAATTCCATGCAAGGTGCCCCTGGGCGCCACACTCAAAACACTTCCTTTGGTCTCCATCTACCTTGGGTTCGTTGGCGGTGGGTCGGCTCTCCCCAGCCATCTCTCCCCGGCCATCTCTTCACGGTTCTGCGGCCCTTTAGCCCCACTGACTGTTGGTCCAGGGTATACGGCAGTGGGGTTGTCCTTCTGTTCCCTCATTGTTCTGATGTGTCTCCACTGCTCCCAGGAGGTCCTCCAAGGTCTGGGGCACGCGTAGACTCACTGCAGTCTTCATGTCGTGGGGTAGCGCCTATAAGAAGTGATCCATGACCATTTTATCTATGATGGAGAGGGTGGATATGTCAGTTCGGAACGATGTCCTGTTGATGCGCAGTAGGTCACTTTTGGGCATTCCTGGACAGGAACTGGGCCAGCAGACATTCCCATTTCAGGCTTGGCCATACTTCCCATAGTGCTGTCCATTCAAACGTGCAGAGGTATGTTTTGATGTCATTGTCCCCCGTTAGCTTGATTAAAAACTGGTAAGGATGCAATGCAGTAGGCGCTCCTCCTTGTAGCTTCCTGATTTACTCAACGATGCAGATATTTTGTAGCCGATGTTCCTCCAGTGTTCGTTCCTGCACTGCCTGTTGCGCTTGTTGGGCCCAGACAAACTGAGCAATCAACTCGTGCATACTGATGCTGCATAAACGTTAGCCCTGATCTGACCACATTATCAGAATGCCCGCATTCTCCACCACTTGTGTCAGACCAGCAGGTTTGATCAAGACGTTTACACAGATCAGACATGGACAGAATTGTATTAGCTTGGTTTCAAGGGTGTTTATTTAAATAATAAACAAAGAGAAAACTCCTCTGGGATACCTTCTTCTGGGCTCCGGGGTCTCAGTATATCCTGTGGGGAACAAAACCGAGCTCCCTCTGTCATCTCTGGTACTGCGCATGGCTATTCGGGAGTAACCTCTCTTCCCCGGTCCCCGCCCCGTGTTCTGCCCTTCTTGCAGCTTTATGGGACTCGTCCAGCTGGTGAGCAATCAGCACCATGAATACTCACAAACCACATTCAACCCAGTTAGTACTGGCCGGAGAGCCCGGCGAGACCTGGCACGTGCAGCAGAGGGAGCCATCGCTGCGTGATCTAGACTCCATCTGTCACCAGGCCTCGACAAGGCTCCCTCTGGTGGCT
>NC_060173.1:95551810-95571810 GCF_021184085.1 Oncorhynchus gorbuscha
TCTCTCTCTGTCTGCAGACTTCTCTCTCTCTCTCTCTGTCTGCAGATGTCTTTCTCTTTCTGTCTGCAGACTTCTCTCTCTGTGTCTGCATTTCTCTCTCTCTGTCTGCAGACTTCTCTCTCTCTCTCTCTGTCTGCAGACTTCTCTCTCTCTCTCTCTGTCTGCAGACTTCTCTCTTTCTGTCTGCAGACTTCTCTCTTTCTCTCTCTGTCTGCAGATGTCTTTCTCTTTCTGTCTGCAGACTTCTCTCTCTGTGTCTGTAGACTTTTCTCTGTGTCTGCAGACTTCTCTCTCTGTGTGTCTGCAGACTTCTCTCTCTGTGTGTCTGCAGACTTCTCTATGTGTCTGCAGACGTCTCTCTCTGTGTGTCTGCAGACTTCTCTCTCTGTGTGTCTGCAGACTTCTCTCTCTGTGTGTCTGCAGACTTCTCTCTGTGTGTGTCTGCAGACTTCTCTCTGTGTGTCTGCATATGCCTCTCTCTGTGTGTCTGCATATGCCTCTCTCTCTGTGTCTGCAGATTTCTCTCTCTCTCTCTCTGTCTGCAGACTTCTCACTCTGTCTGCAGACGTCTTTCTCTCTCTTTCTGTCTGCAGACTTCTCTCTCTCTCTGTCTGCAGATCTCTCTCTCTCTCTCTCTGTCTGCAGACGTCTTTCTCTCTCTTTCTGTCTGCAGACTTCTCTCTCTGTCTGCAGATTTCTCTCTCTCTCTCTCTGTCTGCAGACTTCTCACTCTGTCTGCAGACGTCTTTCTCTCTCTTTCTGTCTGCAGACTTCTCTCTCTGTGTGTCTGCTTTAGGCAGCCAGTAGGGTTGTAGTTGTGTTAGACGGTCAGAGTCTTCTCTTGTGTAACTATAAATCTCTGTTTCATAACCACCACATATACACACATACCCTTTCCCTCTGTTGCTCCACACGTACACAGTGCGCACACATACAAATAGAAATTGACTTACGTACACCATCTGTCATAACTGCCTTCCCTCTCTCTCCTCATATAATAGTCATAACCAAATAAACTCTCACAAACACTCACAAACTCTGTATACGCTGTCTCCTCTATGTACCCTCAAACATGCCTCCTGACCCTGGCCATGAGTTTTCAGTGTGTGGTGTGAGAGGACTTGGAAAACCACAAAGTGTTTCCTAAATACCAACCTGGCTGCTTTTGTTTAGGAAAGAATGTGGATTAGGAGGTTAAGATACACATTCACACACAGCCAGCATCTCACAGCACCGGCCTGTGGCACGCAAGGCAACGCACAGAGAGACAGACAGACAGACAGACAGACAGACAGACAGACAGACAGACAGACAGACAGACAGACAGACAGACAGACAGACAGACAGACAGACAGACAGACAGACAGACAGACAGACAGACAGACACACACAAACACAGACAGACAGACACACACACACACACGCACACGCACACGCACACACACACACACACACACACACACACACACACACACACACACACACACACACACACACACACACACACACACACACACACACAGATAGACACACACGCATCTCAGTGTCACGCTACACAACATTCATATACTTGAGTGTTTTACTGTAAACAGCCAGGGGGAAGGTCGAGGCCCTAGGGCTCTAATCAGAGGTTAATAGGAAGTCCGGGTCATTGAACTGGAACTCAGTCCAGGGGGTTAGAGGTTAGTGTATGGGTCTACACTACAGCATAGGTGTTATCCACGATCAAATCAAACCTGTTAACAACAGGTGTAAACCTTACAGTGAAATGCTTACTTACAAGCCCTTAAACAACAATGCAGTTTTAAGAAAAATACTATGTTAAGTAAAAAATAGAAAAGTAAAAAATAAGAAACAAAAGTAAAAAATGATTGAAGGGCAGCAGTAAAATAACAATAGGAGGCTATACACAGGGGGTACCAGTACAGAGTCAATGTGCAGGGTAATATGTACATGCAGTTAAAGTGACTATGCATAGATGATAACAGAGGATAGCAGCAGTGGAAAAGAGATTAGTTGTTCAGGAGTCTTATGGCTTTGTGGTAGAAGTTGTTGAGAAGCCTGTTGGACCTAGACTTGGCGCTCGGTACTGCTTGCAGTGCGGTAGCAGAGAGAACAGTCTATGACTAGGGTGGCTGGAGTCTTCTTCTGACACCGCCTGGTATAGAGGTCCTGGATGGCAGGAAGCTTGGCCCCAGTGATATACTGGGCTGTTCACACTACCCGCTGTAGTGCCTTGCGGTCGGAGGTTGAGCAGTTGCCATACCAGGCAGTGATGCAACCAGTCAGGATGCTCTCGATGGTGTAGCTGTAGAAACTTTTGAGGATCTGAGGACCCATGCCAAATCTTTTCAGTCTCCTGAGGGGGAATAGGTTTTGTCATGCCCTCATCACGATACTCTTTGTGTATTTGGACCATGATAGTTTGTTAGTGATGTGAACACCAAGGATCTTGAAGCTTTCAACCTGCTCCATTACAGCCTCTTCGATGAGAATGGGGGTCCTGCTCGGTCCTACTTTTCCTGTAGTCCACAATCATCTCCTTTGTCTTGATCACGTTGAGAGAGAGGTTGTTGTCCTGGAACCACACTACCAGGTCTCTGACCTCTCCCTATAGGCTGTCTCATCGTTGTCGGTGATCAGGCCTACCACTGTTATGTCATCAGCTAATTTAATGATGGTGTTGAGTCGTGCCTGGCCATGAGTGAACAGGGAGTACAGGAGGGGACTGAGAGGCCCCCGTGTTAAGGATCAGCATGGCGGATGTGTTACTTACCCTCACCACCTGGGGGCATCCCATCAGGAAGTCCAGGATCCAGTTGCAAAAAGAGGTAGCTCTGTCGAGGAGAGGACTGTCATCAGTGCAACCTATGTCACCCTTCTCGATTGTGCATCTGCATTTCCATGCTTTGCCCCTGACCTGTGCACAACAGAAAAAGAGAAACGTTGAAGGGACAAGAATGACCTGGTGACCGGCTCATTTGTGTCCTTTCCCCTGGCCATCCAGACCAGGGGATCATGGTCCGTGACCAGGGTGAAGTGGGTACCTAACAGGTAATACTTGAGAGTGTCTAGCGCCCACTTCAAGTCATTTTTTTCTCTAGGTATCAGCTCTCGGCTGATGTACATGATGGGGTGCTCCTCCCCATCGTGTATTTGGGACAGAACGGCCCCTAGTCCCGTATCACATACATCTGTCTGGATCACCCACGGCACCTGGAAATCAGGCGTTATGAGAATCGGATGGGAGCACAGCGCTTCCTTTCGGCGGTTGAACACCGCTTCTGTCTCGTCCGTCCATTTCACTGTTTTCGGGAGGTGAGCCCTGGTTAGATCGGTGAGGGGGGGGAGCTATAGCCGCAAAGTTTGGGATAAACCGGCTATAGTATCCTGCCAGTCCCAGGAAGGACTTGACCTGTGTCTTGGTGCGTCGAGCCGGCCAGTCACGTACCGCGTGAACCTTCCTCTCCTGGGGCTTGACATTCCCCTGTCCGATCAAATATCCCAGGTACTCCACCTCCTCGAACGCTAGTTTGCATTTCTTGGGGTTCGCGGTTGTTCGCGTAACAACTCGTATGAACTTACGTATGGCCAACATCGTGCCATGTTGCCAAGTACCAGAGTTGCCGGTACCTCTCCTAGTTGGACAAGATTGTCCTCTGTTTCTTTCTTCTGGGCCGCACAGGCGATGGGTTGTCCTCGCTCTCGTCTTTGGCTAGCTCGTACCTTCTTCCTCAGCTCGTGCCCCCGCAGTGCCGCGAACAGCAGACAATCTTGTCCAACTAGGAGAGGTACTGGCAACTCTGGTACTGCACCCACCGTCATCTGGCAGTTCCTTTGTGGCATCACGATGTTGGCCCATATGGTTGGATACAGCTTTGTGTCCCCTTGAACGCAGTAAATGGACATCTCCCTCCCACGTTCGGTATCTTGATTCAGCAGGCTCGTGGTTACGAGGGTAACCATACTTCCGGAGTCTAATAAGAGCTTCCGTGTCATGTCCGTCAACCTTCACCGGGACCATGGGTGCAGTTGATTTGTGGTGTGCCCAACAGGAGGTGACGTAGTTCACTGCGTGACCCACCTCACCTTCGGGGCTTGCTGAAGGCATCGACTCTTCTCGAGCCAGGAAATTCCAGGCAGTGTGCCCCCGGGCGTCACACTCAAAACATCTCCTTTGGTCCCCATCTACCTGGGGTCGTCGGTGGCGGATCGGCCCTACCCCATCCGTCTCTCTACGGGTTTGCGGTCCCTTGGCCCTGCCGACTGTCGGTTCGGGGTACACAGTAGTGGGGCTGTCCTTCCGACTCCTCGAACGGGTCGTCGACTCAGCCCGGTTCTCACTCAGCAGGGCCTGAGTGTTCTGATGCGTCTCCACTGCTTCCAGGAGGCCTTCCAAGGTCTGGGGCGCCAATAGACTCGCTGCCCTCTTCATTTTGTGGGTTAGTGCCCATAGGAAGCGATCCGGGAACACTTTGTCTAGGGTGGATACGTTGGTGGATACGTTAGATAGGAGCCATCCCCTGGTGACGCGCAGTAGGTTGCTCATCTTGGCTCAGGATGATGCGTCGGCTACGAACCTCGAGTCGTGGAATAGTTGAGCCCGATGGGCAAGGCTGTACCCATAGCGGCTGAGTATCTCCTGTTTGAGTCCGTCGTAGTTAGCTGCCTGTTCATCATTCAGGTCCCAATACGCCTTTCGGCATTCCCAGAGTTGAATAGGGCCAGCTGACAGGCCCACTTCTGCCTTGGCCATCCTTCCCGTAGTGCTGTCCGTTCAAACGTACAGAGGTAGGTTTCGATGTCGGTATCTTCTGTTAGCTTGATTTAAAACTTGTTTGGATGTGATTCAGTAGACGCTCCTCCTTGTAGCTTCCTGATTTCCTCAATGAGGAGGACGTTTTGTAGCCGCTGTTCCTCCAGGGTTCGTTCCTGAACCGCCTGTTGGACCCGGATGAACTGAGCTATCAACTTGTCCATGCTGATGCTACGTAAACGTCAACGCTGATCTGACCGCGTTGTCAGAGTGCCCGCATTCTCCACCACTTGTGGCAGACCTGGGGGTTGGGTCAAAACGTTTACACAGATCAGACACGGACAGAGTAGGATTAGATCAGTTTCAAAAGTGTTTATTAAAAGAAAATTCCAAAAGAAAAGAATAGGTCTCCCCCGATAGACTCTCTCCGGGATACTGTCTTCTGGGCTCCAGGGCCTTGCTGTATCCTGTGGGGATCAAAAACTGAACTCCCTTCTGTTACCGTCCCCAAATATACAGGAGTCCTTTCCTCCCCCAGTCTCTCCCCTGTGTGCTGCCCTTCTGGTAGCTTTATGGGACTTGTACAGCTGGTGAGCAATCAGCCCTTGAATACTCACCAATCCCCAATCAGCCCCAATTAGTCCTGGCCCGAGAGCCTGTCAAGATCTGGCATGTCCAGCAGATGGAGCCATCGCCTCCGTCTATATACTCCGTCTATCACCAGACCTCGGCGAGTCTCCCCCTGGTGGCTGACCTGCTGTACGCCACAGTACGTACAGTCACTGTGGGGACAACGTCATCGATGAACTTATTGATGAAGCCAGTGACTGATGTGTTGTACAAATCAATGCCATCGGAAGAATCCCAGAACATGTTCCAGTCTGTGCTAGCAAAACAGTCCTGTTGCTTAGCATCTGCTTCATCTGACCACTTTTTTATTGACCGAGTCACTGGTGCTTCCTGCTTTAGTTTTTGCTTGTAAGCAGGAATCAGGAGGATAGAATTATGGTCAGATTTGCCAAATGTAGGGTGAGGAAGAGCTTTGAATGCTTTTCTGTGTGTGGAGTAAAGGTGGTCTAGAATTGTGCGTTAAGGTGTGCCCTAACCACAAGAATGAAACAGACATGCAAAGTCTTTTATAAGAGTCTTCTTCTCTTTGTCTATCCCTCCCTTCTCTCAGTTTAAGTCTGTGGAGGTGTCTCTCTGTCCCCAGGATCCGTTATATGTGGATGGCAGCAGGGTGCACACGCATAAAGAACATGTTTTATCTTTAAACATATCGACGTGCAATGGTGTAAAGTACTTAAATAAAAAATATGTTATGCAGGTGAGTGAGGACCCAAAAGCTACTTAACAGAAACAGAGTTTATTCAAGTCCAAAATAGAAAACGACAAATCCTGAATCCTTAACAGAAAATGTCCAAACGGGGAATAACAGAAATCCTCTAGTCTGTAGAGGGGAAGGACAGGAGAAGCGGCCACAGACTGCAGGTCGCTTTTCGGGTAGGCGCAGGCCGTAGCTGACAGAGACACCTGCTCACACGCAGCATCTGATGAAGGCAAAAACACAACAGGACGGAACAAGAACACAGTACAGCAAACAAGGATCCGACAAGGACAGAAGCGGAAACAGAGGGAGAAATAGGGACTCTAATCAGAGGGCAAAATAGGGGACAGGTGTGAAAGAGTAAACGAGGTAGTTAGGAGAATGAGGAACAGCTGGGAGCAGGAACGGAACGATAGAGAGAGAGAGAGAGAGAGAGAGAGAGAGAGAGAGAGAGAGCGATAGAGAGAGGGAAAAAACCTAATAAGACCAGCAGGAGGAAACGAATAGAAGAGAAAGCACAGGGACAAGACATGACAATCTATGACAAAACATGACAGTACCCCCCCACTCACCGAGCGCCTCCTGGCGCACTCGAGGAGGAACCCTGGCGGCAACGGAGGAAATCATCGATCAACGAACGGTCCAGCACGTCCCGAGATACATTGAAACGTGGCGCCGACTGAGATGGCCGCCTCGCTTCGCGTTCCTAGGAAACTATGCAGTTTTTTGTTTTTTTACGTGTTATTTCTTACATTAGTACCCCAGGTCATCTTAGGTTTCATTACATACAGTCGAGAAGAACTACTGAATATAAGATCAGCGTCAACTCACCATCAGTACGACCAAGAATATGTTTTCCGCGACGCGGATCCTGTGTTCTGCCTTACAAACAGGACAACGGAATGGATCGCATGCAGCGACCCAAGGAAACGACTCCGAAAAAGAGGGAAACGCGGCGGTGTTCTGGTCAGACTCCGAAAAAGGGCACATCGCGCACCACTTCCCAGTATTCTTCTTGCCAATGTCCAGTCTCTCGACAACAAGGTTGATGAAATCCGAGCAAGGGTGGCATTCCAGAGGGACATCAGAGACTGCAACGTTCTTTGCTTTACGGAGACATGGCTTACTGGGAAAACGCTATCCAGGGCGGTGCAGCCAACGGGTTTCTCCACGCATCGCGCCGACAGAAACAAACATCTCTCTGGTAAGAAGAGTGGCGGGGGCGTATGCCTCATGACTAACGGGACATGGTGTGATGAAGGAAACATACAGGAACTCAGATCCTTCTGTTCACCTGATTTAGAATTCCTCACAATCAAATGTAGACCGCATTATCTTCCAAGAGAATTCTCTTCGATTATAATCACAGCCGTATATATCCCCCCCAAGCAGACACATCGATGGCTCTGAACGAACTTTATTTAACTCTTTGCAAACTGGAAAACATTTATCCGGAGGCTGCATTCATTGTAGCTGGGGATTTTAACAAAGCCAATCTGAAAACAAGACTCCCTAAATTTTATCAGCATATCGATTGCGCAACCAGGGGTGGTAAAACCTTGGATCATTGTTACTCTAACTTCCGCGACGCATATAAGGCCCTGCCCCGCCCCCCTTTCGGGAAAGCTGACCACGACTCCATTTTGCTGATCCCTGCCTACAGGCAGAAATTAAAACAAGAGGCTCCCACGCTGAGGTCTGTCCAACGCTGGTCAGACCAAGCTGACTCTACACTCCAAGACTGCTTCCATCACGTGGACTGGGACATGTTTCGTATTGCTTCAGATGGGAATATTGACGAATACGCTGATTCGGTGTGCGAGTTCATTAGAACGTGCGTCGAAGATGTCGTTCCCATAGCAACGATAAAAACATTCCCTAACCAGAAACCGTGGATTGATGGCAGCATTCGCGTGAAACTGAAAGCGTGAACCACTGCTTTTAATCAGGGCAAGGTGTCTGGCAACATGACTGAATACAAACAGTGCAGCTATTCCCTCCGTAAGGCTATTAAACAAGCTAAGCGTCAGTACAGAGACAAAGTGGAATCTCAATTCAATGGCTCAGACACAAGAGGCATGTGGCAGGGTCTACAGTCAATCACGGACTACAAGATGAAATCCAGCCCAGTCACGGACCAGGATGTCTTGCTCCCAGGCAGACTAAATAACTTTTTGCCCGCTTTGAGGACAATACAGTGCCACTGACACGGCCTGCAACGGAAACATGCGGTCTCTCCTTCACTGCAGCCGAGGTGAGTAAGACATTTAAACGTGTTAACCCTCGCAAGGCTGCAGGCCCAGACGGCATCCCCAGCCGCGCCCTCAGAGCATGCACAGACCAGCTGGCCGGTGTGTTTACGGACATATTCAATCAATCCCTATACCAGTCTGCTGTTCCCACATGCTTCAAGAGGGCCACCATTGTTCCTGTTCCCAAGAAAGCTAAGGTAACTGAGCTAAACGACTACCGCCCGTAGCACTCACTTCCGTCATCATGAAGTGCTTTGAGAGACTAGTCAAGGACCATATCACCTCCACCCTACCTGACACCCTAGACCCACTCCAATTTGCTTACCGCCCAAATAGGTCCACAGACGATGCAATCTCAACCACACTGCACACTGCCCTAACCCACCTGGACAAGAGGAATACCTATGTGAGAATGCTGTTCATCGACTACAGCTAGGCATTCAACACCATAGTACCCTCCAAGCTCGTCATCAAGCTCGAGACCCTGGGTCTCGACCCCGCCCTGTGCAACTGGGTACTGGACTTCCTGACGGGCCGCCCCCAGGTGGTGAGGGTAGGCAACAACATCTCCTCCCCGCTGATCCTCAACACGGGGGCCCCACAAGGGTGCGTTCTGAGCCCTCTCCTGTACTCCCTGTTCACCCACGACTGCGTGGCCACGCACGCCTCCAACTCAATCATCAAGTTTGCGGACGACACAACAGTGGTAGGCTTGATTACCAACAACGACGAGACGGCCTACAGGGAGGAGGTGAGGGCCCTCGGAGTGTGGTGTCAGGAAAATAACCTCACACTCAACGTCAACAAAACTAAGGAGATGATTGTGGACTTCAGGAAACAGCAGAGGGAACACCCCCTATCCACATCGATGGAACAGTAGTGGAGAGGGTAGCTAGTTTTAAGTTCCTCGGCATACACATCACAGACAAACTGAATTGGTCCACTCACACTGACAGCGTCGTGAAGAAGGCGCAGCAGCGCCTATTCAACCTCAGGAGGCTGAAGAAATTCGGCTTGTCACCAAAAGCACTCACAAACTTCTACAGATGCACAATCGAGAGCATCCTGGCGGGCTGTATCACCGCCTGGTACGGCAACTGCTCCGCCCTCAACCGTAAGGCTCTCCAGAGGGTAGTGAGGACTGCACAACGCATCACCGGGGGCAAACTACCTGCCCTCCAGGACACCTACACCACCCGTTGTTACAGGAAGGCCATAAAGATCATCAAGGACATCAACCACCCGAACCACTGCCTGTTCACCCCGCTATCATCCAGAAGGCGAGGTCAGTACAGGTGCATCAAAGCTGGGACCGAGAGACTGAAAAACAGCTTCTATCTCAAGGCCATCAGACTGTTAAACAGCCACCACTAACACTGAGTGGCTGCTGCCAACACACTGTCATTGACACTGACCCAACTCCAGCCATTTTAATAATGGGAATTGATGGGAAATGATGTAAATATATCACTAGCCACTTTAAACAATGCTACCTTATATAATGTTACTTACCCTACATTATTAATCTCATATGCATATGTATATACTGTACTCTACATCATCGACTGCATCCTTATGTAACACATGTATCACTAGCCACTTTAACTATGCCACTTTGTTTACTTTGTCTACACACTCATCTCATATGTATATACTGTACTCGATACCATCTACTGTATGCTGCTCTGTACCATCACTCATTCATATATCCTTATGTACATGTTCCTTATCCCCTTACACTGTGTATAAGACAGTAGTTTTGGAATTGTTAGTTAGATTACTTGTTGGTTATCACTGCATTGTCGGAACTAGAAGCACAAGCATTTCGCTACACTCGCATTAACATCTGCTACCCATGTGTATGTGACAAATAAAATTTGATTTGATTTGATTTGATTTGATTTTGATTTGAGATGGAACCCAACTCCTCTCCTCAGGACCGTACCCCTCCCAATCCACTAAGTACTGGTGACCACGTCCCCGAGAACGCATGTCCATGATCTTCCGTACCCTGTAGATAGGTGCGCCCTCGACAAGGACGGGGGGGAGACGAACGGGGGCGCGAAGAAAGGGCTTGACACAGGAGACATGGAAGACTGGGTGGACGCGACGAAGATGTCGCGGAAGAAGAAGTCGCACTGCGACAGGATTAACGACCTGAGAAATACGGAACGGACCAATGAACCGCGGAGTCAACTTGCGAGAAGTTGTCGTAAGGGGAAGGTTACGAGTGGAAAGCCATACTCTCTGACCGCGACAATACCTAGGACTCTTAATCCTACGTTTATTGGCGGCTCTCACAGTCTGCGCCCTGTAACGGCAAATTGCAGACCTGACCCTCCTCCAGGTGCGCTCACAACGTTGGACAAAAGCCTGAGCGGAGGGAACGCTGGACTCGGCGAGCTGGGACGAGAACAGAGGGGGCTGGTACCCAAGGCTACTCTGAAAATGAGATAGCCCGGTTGCAGACGAAGGAAGCGAGTTGTGAGCGTATTCTGCCCAGGGGAGCTGTTCTGCCCAAGACGCAGGGTTTCGAAAAGAAAGACTGCGTAAGATGCGACCAATAGTCTGATTGGCCCGTTCTGCTTGACCGTTAGACTGGGGATGAAAACCGGAAGAGAGACTGACGGAAGCACCAATCAAACGACAAAACTCCCTCCAAAACTGAGACGTGAATTGCGGACCTCTGTCCGAAACGGCGTCTAACGGAAGGCCATGAATTCTGAACACATTCTCAATGATGATTTGTGCCGTCTCTTTAGCGGAAGGAAGCTTAGCGAGGGGAATAAAATGAGCCGCCTTAGAGAACCTATCGACAACCGTTAGAATAACAGTCTTCCCCAGAGACAAAGGCAGACCGGTAATAAAGTCTAAGGCGATGTGAGACCATGGTCGAGAAGGAATGGGAAGCGGTCTGAGACGACCGGCAGGAGGAGAGTTACCTGACTTAGTCTGTGCGCAGTCCGAACAAGCAGCCACGAAACGGCGCGTGTCACGCTCCTGAGTAGGCCACCAAAACCGCTGGCGAATAGAAGCAAGCGTACCCCGAACGCCGGGGTGGCCAGCTAACTTGGCAGAGTGAGCCCACTGAAGAACGGCCAGACGAGTAGAAACAGGAACGAAAAGAAGGTTACTAGGACAAGCGCGCGGTGACGGAGTGTGAGTAAGTGTTTGCTTTACCTGTCTCTCAATTCCCCAGACAGTCAACCCGACAACACGCCCTTCAGGGAGAATCCCCTCGGGGTCGGTAGAGGCTACAGAAGAACTGAAGAGACGGGATAAATCATCAGGCTTGGTGTTCTTAGTACCCGGACGATAAGAAATCACGAACTCGAAACGAGCGAAAAACAACGCCCAACGAGCCTGACGCGCATTGAGTCGTTTGGCAGAACGGATGTACTCAAGGTTCTTATGGTCAGTCCAAACGACAAAAGGAACGGTCGCCCCCTCCAACCACTGTCGCCATTCGCCTAGGGCTAAGCGGATGGCGAGCAGTTCGCGGTTTCCCACATCATAGTTACGTTCCGACGGCGACAGGGGATGAGAAAAATACGCGCAAGGATGGACCTTATCGTCAGAATGGGAGCGCTGGGACAGAATGGCTCCCACGCCCACCTCTGACGTGTCAACCTCGACAATGAATTGTTTAGTGACGTCAGGAGTAACAAGGATAGGAGCGGATGTAAAACGCTTCTTGAGGAGATCAAAAGCTCCCTGGGCGGAACCGGACCACTTAAAGCACGTCTTGACAGAAGTAAGGGCTGTGAGAGGAGCTGCCACTTGACCGAAATTACGAATGAAACGCCGATAGAAATTCGCGAAACCGAGAAAACGCTGCAACTCGACACGTGACTTAGGGACGGGCCAATCGCTGACAACATGGACCTTAGCGGGATCCATCTGAATGCCTTCAGCGGAAATAACAGAACCGAGAAAAGTGATGGAGGAGACATGAAAAGCGCACTTCTCAGCCTTCACATAAAGACAATTCTCTAAAAGGCGCTGGAGAACACGTCGAACGTGCTGAACATGAATCTGGAGTGACGGTGAAAAAATCAGGATATCGTCAAGGTAAACGAAAACAAAGATGTTCAGCATGTCTCTCAGTACATCATTCACTAATGCCTGAAAGACAGCTGGAGCATTAGCGAGACAAAACGGCAGAACCCGGTATTCAAAATGCCCTAACGGAGTGTTAAACTCCGTTTTCCACTCGCCCCCTTTCCCTGATGCGCATGAGATGGTAAGCGTTACGAAGGTCCAACTTAGTAAAGAACCTGGCTCCCTGCAGAATCTCGAAGGCTGACGACATAAGGGGAAGCGGATAACGATTCTTAACCGTTATGTCGTTCAGCCCTCGATAATCCACGCAGGGGGCGCAGAGTACCGTCCTTCTTCTTAACAAAAAAAAACCCCGCTCCGGCGGGAGAGGAAGAAGGCACAACGGTACCGGCGTCGAGAGAAACAGACAGATAATCTTCGAGAGCCTTACGTTCGGGAGCCGACAGAGAGTATAATCTACCCCGGGGGGGAGTGGTCCCCGGAAGGAGATCAATACTACAATCATACGACCGGTGAGGAGGAAGGGAGGTGGCTCTGGACCGACTGAAGACCGTGCGCAGATCATGATATTCCTCCGGCACCCCTGTCAAATCACCAGGTTCCTCCTGTGAAGAGGGGACAGAAGAAACAGGAGGGATAGCAGACATTAAACATTTCACATGACAAGAAACGTTCCAGGATAGGATAGAATTACTAGACCAATTAATAGAAGGATTATGACACTCTAGCCAGGGATGACCCAAAACAACAGGTGTAAAAGGTGAACAAAAAATCAAAAAAGAAATGGTCTCACCGTGGTTACCAGATACTGTGAGGGTTAAAGGTAGTGTTTCACATATTATACTGGGGAGGGGACTACCATCCAAGGCGAACATGGGCGTGGGCTCCCCTAACTGTCTGAGAGGAATGTCATGTTTCCGAGCCCATGCTTCGTCCATAAAACAGCCCTCAGCCCCAGAGTCTATCAAGGCACTGCAGGAAGCTGCCGAACCAGTCCAGCGTAGATGGACCGCCAAGGTAGTACAGGATCTTGATGGAGAGACCTGAGTAGTAGCGCTCACCAGTAGCCCTCCGCTTACTGATGAGCTCTGGCTTTTACTGGACATGAAATGACAAAATGTCCAGCAGAACCGCAATAGAGACAGAGGCGGTTGGTGATTCTCCGTTCCCTCTCCTTAGTCGAGATGCGAATACCTCCCAGCTGCATGGGCTCAACACCTCAGCCAGTGGGAAGAGATGGTTGTGATGCGGAGAGGGGAAACACCGTTAACGCGAGCTCTCTTCCACGAGCTCGGTGACGAAGATCTACCCGTCGTTCTATGCGGATGGCGAGTTCAATCAAAGAATCCACGCTGGAAGGAACCTCCCGGGAGAGAATCTCATCCTTAACCTCAGCGTGGAGTCCCTCCAGAAAACGAGCGAGCAACGCCGGCTCGTTCCAGTCACTGGAGGCAGCAAGAGTGCGAAACTCTATAGAGTAATCCGTTATGGATCGATCACCTTGACATAGGGAAGCCAGGGCCCTGGAAGCCTCCTTCCCAAAAACTGAACGATCAAAAACCCGTATCATCTCCTCTTTAAAGTTCTGATACTCGTTAGTACACTCAGCCCTTGCCTCCCAGATAACCGTGCCCCACTCACGAGCCCGTCCAGCAAGGAGAGATATGACGTAGGCGATACGAGCTCTATCCCTAGAGTATGTGTTGGGCTGGAGAGAGAACACAATATCACACTGGGTGAGAAAGGAGCGGCATTCAGTGGGCTGCCCAGAGTAACACGGTGGGTTATTAATTCTTGGTTCCGGAGACTCAGAAGACCAGGAAGTAGCTGGTGGCTCGAGACGGAGATTGTGAAACTGTCTTGAGAGATTGGAGACCTGAGCGGCCAGGGTCTAAACGGCATGATGAGCAGCAGACAATTCCTGCTCGTGTCTGCCGAGCATCGCTCCCTGGATCTCGACGGCTGAGTTGCGAGGATCCGTAGTCGCTGGGTCCATTCTTGGTCGGATCCTTCTGTTATGCAGGTGAGTGAGGACCCAAAAGCGACTTAACAGAAACAGAGTTTATTCAAGTCCAAAATAGAAAACGACAAATCCTGAATCCTTAACAGAAAATGTCCAAACGGGGAATAACAGAAATCCTCTAGTCTGTAGAGGGGAAGGACATGAGAAGCGGCCACAGACTGCAGGTCGCTTCGGGTAGGCGCAGGCCGTAGCTGACAGAGACACCTGCTCACACGCAGCATCTGATGAAGGCAAAAACACGACAGGACGGAACAAGAAAACAGTACAGCAAACAAGGATCCGACAAGGACAGAAGCGGAAACAGAGGGGAAATAGGGACTCTAATCAGAGGGCAAAATAGGGGACAGGTGTGAAAGAGTAAACGAGGTAGTTAGGAGAATGAGGAACAGCTGGGAGCAGGAACGGAACGATAGAGAGAGAGAGATAGAGAGAGAGAGGGAAAGAACCTAATAAGACCAGCAGGAGGAAACGAATAGAAGAGAAAGCACAGGGACAAGACATGACAATCTATGACAAAACATGACAAAATACTTTAAAGTACTACGTTTTTGGGAGTATCTGTACTTGATCATTTATATTTTTGCCAACTTTTACTTTTACTTCACTACCTTCCTAAAGAAAATAATATACTTTTTAATCCATACATTTTCCCTGACACCAAAAAGTACTCGTTACATTTAGACAGGAAAATGGTCCAATTCACACACTTATCAAGAGAATATCCCTGGTCATCCCTACTGACTCTGATCTGGCAGACTCACTAAACACAAATGTTTTGTTTGTAAATGATGTGTGAGTGTTGGAGTGTGCCCCTGGCTATCAGCAAATATATTTTGTATTGTGTCCCATCTGGTTTGCTTAATATAAGGAATTTGAAATGGTTTGTGCTTATATTTTTTATATTTTAGTACATTTTAGCAATTCCATTGACTTTTGATACTTAAGTATATTTAAAACCAAATACCTTTAGACTTTTACTCAACTAGTATTTTACTGGGTGACTTTCACTTTTACTTGAGTCATTTTTATTAAGGTATCTTTACTTATACTCAAGTAGGACAATTGAATATTTTTTCAATGTGGCATGAGTTAGTGATATAAAGATAGACTCCCTCATACCCAGCAACACCTCTGTACTGTCTCATGGCTCTGTTCCTAGTTCCCTGCTACCACCCACCCCCTCACAATGTTCTTATTCCACAGCTTTATATAAATAACTCCATCTCCTCTCCAACCTCCCACTGAAGTCACAATCACAACCACATCAATATTACTCACCATTTAATGGAACTCTGTCACCCGGTTTCCTGGGATTAGTCATAAACAATACATTACACTTTGTGAACATTGCATGTGTGGATCTGTGTATTCAAACAACCCAGCTAGAATATAATGTTCTGAGAACCATACGTTTCTTAGAGCTTGGCGAGAGCGTGGTTGTTCTATAGTTATGATGCATTCAACCTTCACAAAACTTTCTGGGAAAAGGCGTGGAATAGTTGCTTGGCATTATAAACTGGGTGGTTCGAGCCCTGAATGATGATTGGCTGACAGCCATGGTATATCAGACCGTATACCACAGGCATGACAAAACGTGTATTTTACTGCTCTAATTATGTTGGTAACCAGTTTATAATGGCAATAAGGCATCTCGGGGGTTTGTGGTATATGGCCAACATACCACGGCTAAGGGCTGTATCCAGGCACTCCGCGTTGCGTCGTGCGTAAGAACAGTCCTTAGCCGTGGTATATTGCCCATATACTACACCCCCTCTGGCCTTATTGCTTCATTAGAACATTTTCTGCACATAATAAGGAACTTGACAAAAAAAAGAAAAAATCTTGTAATTTCCTTACTTTAACACACAGATGTCAAACTCATTCCACGGAGCGCAGAGTCTCTGCTGGTTTTTGCTCCTCCCTTGTACTTGATTGATGGATTAAGGGCACTAATTAGTAAGGAACTCTCCACATCTGGTTGTCTAGGGCTTAACTGAAAGGAAAAACTAAAACCTGCAGACACTCAGCGTTTAGATGAATGAGTTTGACACTGCTGCTTTAACAGAAGTTAAACAGAAGTTTCCCAAAAGTTAAAAAATGACATTTAATTACATTCAGCGTTGTATATGTTAAATAAATAGCTCATCCTGGTGGGGCAGTGGACTAAACTCCATGTATAAAGAACAGAAGATCATAGGTTCAAATCTCACTGATGTGTCTATGGGTCCTATCTGTGGTTGGAGTTCAAAACAGTAAACCTAAGCTAGCAGTCTTATTAAAACATGTTGCCAGAACAGGCCACCTTGTTACTTCCATTCTCAGAACTTTTTACCGGTCAGGAAACATAGCTTAATTCCTAGAACCAATTGGGAACTGAAAATGTACATTCCCACAACTTCCAAGAAACCAAATGTGCTAGCTCCGAAAGCAGTTTAAATAAGAAAAATGGTCTCAAATAAGAAGTTGTGCGTATGCTGAGACAGATTAGAGAAGTTAGAACTCTTAGATGAAGTTCTAAATTCCTCAACATTCTGCCTGTCTGCACAGAGTAGCCAGGAAACAGTGTTTCTTTAGAGCGTTAGGTATTGTTAGACTTTCAACTTCGTCTTATATAGAACTTACTGTCTGCAGCCCTAACTCTATGCCCTGGCTAGGCATCATACCCTGGGCTTGGCCTGACTAGAGAGAGAAGGGGGGCCTCACTGCAGTGTGGACCGGTAGAGGCTTGGGCCGGGTACAGTGGTATAGATCTGTTGGCAGGGCTGCAGTGTGGATCTTTCCACTTCCCCTCTCTAACTAATGCTGAGGCTGTAGCTAGCAGCTTCAACACACCTGCAGGAGAAGAGCTGCCCTAACGACACACGCACACACACACACAGACTGTGTATAGATATCGAATTGGAATTTTACCGGCACAGATGAGGCACATATTTGTCTTTTCCCTGGATGTCATATATCTAATTGAAGCAATGGAGTGTGGTTTCACTAGTAAGTAGACCAGAAGATAAAACAGAAACTCTGGATCTGGTCCCAGAGAGACTAATCGTGTATGCACTGCAGTATGCACTGTCCTCGTCGAGAGGAGAGAAGGAAGGAGAGAGTAGAGCGAGGGGAAGAGAGAAGGAATGAGAGAGGAGAGAAGGAAGGAGAGAGTAGAGCGAGGGGAAGAGAGAAGGAAGGAGAGAGGAGAGAAGGAATACGAGAGTAGAGCGAGGGGAAGAGAGAAGGAAGGAGAAAGAAGAGAGAAGGAATGAGAGAGGAGAGAAGGAAGGAGAGAGTAGAGCGAGGGGAAGAGAGATGGAATGAGAGAGGAGAGGAGGAAGGAGAGAGAGGAGAGAGGGAAGGAGAGAGAAGAGAGAAGGAATGCGAGAGAGGAGAGAAGGAATGAGAGAGTAGAGAAGGAAGGAGAGAGTAGAGCGAGGGGAAGAGAGAAGGAAGGAGAAAGAAGAGAGAAGGAATGAGAGAGGAGAGGAGGAAGGAGAGAGAGGAGAGAGGGAAGGAGAGAGTAGATTGAGGGGAAGAGAGAAGGAAGGAGAGAGAAGAGAGAAGGAAGGAGAGAGAGGCGAGAGGGGAGGAGAGAAGGAAGGAGGGAGAGGAGAGAAGGAAGGAAGGAGAGAGAGGAAAGAAGGAAGGAGAGAGGAGAGAAGGAAGGAGAAAGAGGAGAGGAGAGAAGGAATGAGAGAGTAGAGAAGGAAGGAGAGAGTAGAGCGAGGGGAAGAAAGAAGGAAGGAGAGAGAAGAGAGAAGGAATGAGAGAGAGGCGAGAGGGGAGGAGAGAAGGAAGGAGGGAGAGGAGAGAAGAAAGGAAGGAGAGAGAGGAGAGAAGGAAGGAGAGAGGAGAGAAGGAAGGAGAAGGAGGAGAGGAGAGAAGGAAGGAGAGAGAGGAGAGAGGGAAGGAGAAGGAATGAGAGAGAGGAGAAGGAATGAGAGAGAGGAGAGAAGGAATGAGAGAGAGAGGAGAGAAGGAAGGAGAAAGGAGAGAAAGACAGGAGAAAGAGGCGAGAGGAGAAAAGGAAGGAGAGAGTAGAGCGAGGGGAAGAGAAAAGGAAGGAGAGAGAAGAGAGAAGGAATGAGAGAGGAGAGAAGGAAGGAGAAAGAGGAGAGAGGAGAGAAGGAAGGAGAGAGTAGAGCGAGGGGAAGAGAGAATGAAGGAGAGAAAAGAGAGATGGAATGAGAGAGGAGAGAAGGAGGGAGAGAGAGGAGAGAGGGGAGGAGAGAGAAGAGAGAATGAATGAGAGAGGGGAGAAGGAATGAGAGATGAGAGAAGGAAGGAGAGCTGGGGTACAGGTCAATGAGTTCGTTTTGGCAGACACACAGTCTGGTGGAAAGCCTAGTAACTCAGCCATGTCTACCCCTTTAGACTGCAGATAGGAGAGATAGAGATAGGTGAAGTGTGTAGAGCGAGAGGGAATACTAAGGTGATGCTGCCAGGGCTCTAAACAGAGAGGTAGGAGGGAGAGAGAGTGAGGAGAGAGAGAGAGAGGGGGAGAGAGAGAGAGGGGGAGAGAGAGGAGAGAGAGAGAGGAGGGGAGAGAGAGAGAGGGGGAGAGAGAGAGAGAGAGGGAGAGAGAGAGAGAGAGAGAGAGAGAGAGAGAGAGAGAGAGGAGGGGAGAGAGAGAGACAGAGAGGAGAGAGAGAGAGAGGAGGAGAGAGAGAGAGGAGAGAGAGAGAGAGAGAGAGAGAGAGAGAGAGAGAGAGAGAGAGAGAGAGAGAGAGAGAGAGAGAGAGAGAGAGAGAGAGAGAGGAGAGAGAGAGAGAGAGAGAGAGAGAGAGAGAGAGAGAGAGAGAGAGAGAGAGAGAGAGAGAGAGAGAGAGAGAGAGAGAGAGAGAGAGAGAGAGAGAGAGAGAGAGGGAGAGAGAGAGAGAGAGAGAGAGAGAGAGAGAGAGAGAGAGAGAGAGAGAGAGAGAGAGAGGAGAGAGAGAGAGAGAGAGAGAGAGAGAGAGAGAGAGAGGGAGGGACAGAGAGAGACAGAGAGGAAGGAGGGAGAGAGAGGAAGGAGAGAGAGAGAGAGAGAGGGAGAGAGGGAGAGGGAGAGAGAGAGAGAAAGAGAGAGGGAGGGAGAGAGAGAGAGAGAGAGAGAGAGAGAGAGAGAGAGAGAGAGAGAGAGAGAGAGAGAGAGAGAGAGAGAGAGAGAGAGAGAGAGAGAGAGAGTGAGTGAGTGAGTGAGTGAGTGAGTGAGTGAGTGAGTGAGTGAGTGAGTGAGTGAGTGAGTGAGTGAGTGAGTGAGTGAGTGAGTGAGTGAGTGGAGGAGTGAGTGAGAGAGGGAGAGGAGAGGGAGAGGGAGAGGGAGAGAGAGGGAGGGAGAGAGAGAGAGAGAGAGAGAGAGAGAGAGAGAGAGAGAGAGAGAGAGTGTATGTGTGTCTGGTCCGACTCAGTGGCAGGGCTCACATCACACATCAGCCCTGCAATGAGGGTAAACATACCAGGGATGTTTTTCTCTAAATCCTGTTCCTCTTTCCCTCTCTCCTACCTCTCTTTCCCTCTCTCCTACCTCTCGTTCCCTCTCTCCTACCTCTCTTTCACTATCTCCTACCTCTCTTTCCCTCTCTCCTACCTCTCTTTCCCTCTCTCCTACCTCTC